>NC_090877.1:43549704-43559704 GCF_036669935.1 Montipora foliosa | reverse complement strand
TTGTCTTAAAGGGGCTAGATCACGCAATTTTAGGCAATTTCAGCACTGATCGAATGGTCATAGAATAAACTAAAATATCAAAATAACTGTTCAAAACTATAGAAGAACCCTAACAAAACACAGGGAAGCCAAGAAGGGACATGGATGGACAAGACTGGAGAATTTGGGTAAATTTGAAAAACGTCGGCCCACCTTTTTTTAAATTTATATCAGTCTATATCAAATTGTCATTTACAAAGCTGAAAAATCATTCTCAGTTGTTATGTGGCCGTGATTTTGCAATTGAAAGACTCTTGCTCTGGCAATTTGACGTTTAGAGCTCATAATTAACAAAATTAAACAAAATTACCTAAATTATCTAAAATAGCGTGTTCTTTTTATATAGTTAAAGAACTGCAAGAATACTCATTCTCAAATATAAACATGATGGTACAGCCTTCTTGGCCTAAAATGTCAGCTTTGCTATGTGATAGTTCTCTTTACAGAGTTTTGCAATAATTTGGCAATTTGCGTTTTGCGAGCTTTAGCAGGAGGTCTTCGAATCAAACCAGACAGAACAAATTCGAAGGGAATAAAGCTGGATTAGTGAAATGCGACCAAAGCCGGCTCCGTCTCGGGTATATCAAAAGAACAGACAACAGGGGGCAAACCTGGCGATCCCAAAACCCTTTGAGTATAAAGCAAGGATCCAATTACTGGCGACTCATTCATTATGTCCTTTAAAACCTTGCTCAATATTAACCGTAATGAAACTCCTTTTGTAACAACTTTGCCAAGCCGTGCAACGAAGAATTTTCGAGCAGAAAGTTTCGTGCGACAACTTTTTCAAGCTGTCCTTGAGAGAAATGAGCCCTACCTAATTTTATTATGTGACAAAAATACTTTAACAGAGTAATTAACGTAAAGTTGAGAGGCTTCATGATCATCTGGACTTGCAATCGAACTTGCAAGGATTGGCATCCTTCCACACAGAACTAAACGCAAGCCCCTTTAAAGAGAGATAGACTAAAATGCGAAAGGAAGATGTGTTCGGAAAATTGTTCTATGAAACGTTTTGGCTGCCTGCTGTCTACGTGGAGGCTGTCCGGGTGACGAGTAGGGCAGAATCCAGCTCCCACCTTGGTGACGTCATTACTTTAGAAACGACGATGTTTTTTCACAATTCTTCGGTCTAATGAAATTGTTATTTCAAAAATTAATAAATCATTGCATGTATCCTCGCATACGAAATGAACTCGCTCTCGAAAAATCATTATTTTACTCAATCTGTTTCCCAAAGTATAAGCTCTTTGCTCGAAAAAGTTTCACAATTTCGTAAACACTAAGGAAAGCAGGTAAATAGAAATAACAAAGAAACGAAAGCGCCCTTTGTTTTAAGAAAGCGCTATCCTTGGGAAAAAATCTGCCATGGGTAGTAGATTTTAATTTAATTGTCCATCCCAAGGAGGTGTCGGAGACTTTCAACTTTCAAGCACTCATTACGGGTAAATTGGCTTGTACAACTGAGATCGATTAACTCTTTAAGTGCATTACTCTCAAACTTATTAGCAAATTGGATCATTTAATGTGACCATGAACAACATGGACTCTAGCATTTTACAAACAACGGGTCTTGATTGCATCGATTGACTAATTCTTCAATGAGGTCTGTCTTGCCAAGTTTTACGACTCAGACTAATATGTTTGAGATTATGCGCTTATTGAAAGCGCAAAATTCATACTTCGCATTAAACGGCCAATGTCACGATAGTTTCAGTAGTTTCCTGTTTTTAGGCCAAAAATGGAAAATATAAATTTCATTAAATTGTCGGGAACAACATGCGCAAGGAAATGATGTAAAGTCAAGTGAATTGGATTGGGATAAGCTGTCCGTATTTCCTTTTAATTAACGATTTTTCTTGAATACACTTTCAACCCCGTTCCCAAGACGTTCCCCCTTCGCTTTACGTCCTGGGAAAGAGGTTACGTTATGGATTAGGCCATTTCCGAGTTGCTGTTTGCCTCTGGTTCAAAACGAGTCTTGGCGCTAAACCATTCAAATGAGAACGAGTTTGATTTGCATGCATGACTACACCACTCATTTCCATCTGAATGGTCGTCGCGCACCAGGACTCGCTTTGAAACCGCGGCAAACGGGCTATTTGAATTCAACATTTTCTCTGTCTTCTGATATAATGTAGACGACAGAAACTTCAGCGCATAAATACGTGGTTCTTAGAAAACTAAATTAAGACTATAGGGAGAGAATATCTTCTCTAAGAAAATCGGAATTTTTTAAGGAGGAACGACGACGGACAGGAGAACCTCCGTTGAAAATGAAATTTTCTCGTATTTGTTGTCATTGACAACTGAAAAAGCAGTGTTCTAGTCCTGCCTAGGCCAGGACTCTGATTCTTCCGTTGTCTTTTTGCCTGTCGCCATGCATCTTGTTCCACAACCTTCCCACGGGTATTTGGTTTTATCAACGGAGTTGACGATGTGAATTGGCCACCGTACAGAGATTCTAAATGCTGACGTTTCGAGCGTTAGCCCTTCGTCAGAGCGAATCGAGGAATTGTGGGTTACGTGTAGTATTTATAGTAGAGTAGGAGCTACGCTATTGGTGGTAACATGGCAACGTGAAAAATAGGAATATATTAGTTAAATGAAAAGCGTTCGTTAATACCGTGAGGATTAAGGGTGCCGATTTGAAAGATGAATTTTTGTTCCAGATTCTTGCTTCTAACTAAAAAGTTGCCTACGGGTACATTGCACCTTTATGAAAGGGAAAAATTCCGGATACTACACATAAGCGTCAAATTTGGAAAATTCAGGTCGCTAATGGTAAGATAATAGCAACGAAAATGTGCCGAAGTGTAAAACGCACGAGGCGAGCGTGCAGCTAGTGCCATTGTTTTTGTTCCGCTCAATAAAAACAGGGCTGTCTGTGTCCGAAGGACTTAGGCTAATTTAGGCCTGGGAATAAGTAACGCAAAAAAGCACTGGGACTAGCATGTAAATGACGCCTGCGACATCAAGTCGTTTTCGCAACGTTTTGTGAGAAAGTCTCGAAGGAAGGAAAAATGCCCTCTAAATGCCCGAACTGCCACGAAAATGCCGTTGATGGCGAGTCAGGAGAACAGCTTGTTTGCCACAACTGTGGAGTAGTGGTAGACAGCAGAGTTTTTAACTTTGAAAGCGGGGGAAATGGCTCGACTTGGATGAGCGCAAATGGCACTGCCAAATTTGATGGCCGTTTCGAGCTACCGAACACCATGAAAAGTCGCTTGCCTACAGACAATACATCAATAGCTGAAAGGCAACACCTGCAATGTTTGAAGTCACTGGTAAGGCAGCTAAACTTGTCGCATAAAATTCACGACAAAGCACGAGAGTTGTTGTTTGGTAAAGTAATACCATTGAGAAACGCAAAGCAGCTGAAGGGCACCTTGTATCGACCAAGATCACTCCTTGCTGGTGCCTGCTTGCTTATCGTCTGTCGGCAGAGTAATATTCAGTTGACGTATAGACGTATGGCCCAATTTGCTGAGTGTAACATGTTCGTGCTTGGGAGATGTGTTAAAATTGTTTCCAAGTCTCTGGGTATTGATCTTGACCCTGTAAATGTTGAGTCTCTGATTATTCGTAATCTGTCAGAACTATCAGTGTCGGATGGCTCTTGCCAAAAACTTTCTCTCGATCTTTGCCGACTGTTCGAGCGCTCTAGCTTTACAGGAGCAAGACATGTAGCTGCACGGGCTATTACAGTAGTGCTGTTGGTCCTTGAATTCAAAAGAATGTTGCCTGACAAAGAAAGGATTGCAGAAATCCTGGGGACGAATTCAGTGACAAAGCAAGCATTTTCAAATATCAAGAATGTCTTGAAGGAAAACTTGCTGCAATTAGCAAAAGACGTGCCGTGGATTCCAGATTCTGTGAAAAAGAGAGACATTGCAAAGCACATTGGTGCAATTGTGGATTTTCATGACACAACTAGTGAATTAGACACAACTGTCATCAAGTCTCCATGGATGAAGAAGAAAGAAATTGCTGACAAGAATTGCAAAGCAAAAATACAGAAGGCCAAATCACTCATCCTCAGCAGGGAGCTTGGAGAGTCTATTAGCAGTTGTCAGGATTGCAGAGGGTTGAGGAAAGATCCGGGAAGTTGCCATGGCAATGGCCAGGGGGATGATGACACAGCTGCACCACAGTTATCTGCATCCCAAGAAGTAGATGAAGGAGGGACACTGTCATCAAAGGATGGTGGTTCCACTGTCATGGCTTGTGGAAAATGTGCCAAACATTGCACAGAAGTTGCAAATGATGGCAAGTTGAAAACATGTGATTGCCATACTGTTGTTTTAATCGAAGAGCTTCTTCAAAGTGGTTATTCCGAAGAGGAGTTAATGGATGGCTATTTTGAGTCTAGAATAAGTGATCTTCGTAGTCCACAACACCCCGATCCAGAAGGAGAGCGAGAGGACCTTGATGAGAAGGACATTGCAGATCAAGAAATGCATCATTACTTATTGTCAGTGGCTGAGGTAGAGAGAATAAAAAATATAAAGGAGGAGAACATGCAAGACTAAATTTACATGCATAATTCATTTATATACAATGGGTTTGGCCACAGGACACCAAGTCTTAATGTTATAAATCAAGCATTGATTAGATACAGCTGTAACCTTGATTCTCATTTTCACGTCCAGCTCTTTTTTGACCAATTTTTGCTCTGAATGAATGTTCTGAACTTGGAAAAAGTTTAAGAGGAATTGCACAGCCATGCAAACATGCTTGAGTTTTATTGACTACATTTTGTATTCTTTGATTGCAATCACATGATAAGACTGCCAGGTTGGTGCCAAAACAATAGAAAACGTAGCTCACATTTTTTTATTATAATAGAGTCAAATTCCCAACAGACATTTTTGCTATTCTTTTCACCAACATGGCCACCGTGACCTCAGGTGCAATCGAAGAATTGTGTTTCTAGTGTATGATTGAACTTGCTTATTTAACATTAATTAACAATTACTCCATGAGCAGGCGTTGAATATGGGATGGTAAATAGCCAACGAGGCACATAGCACCAAGTTGGCTATAACCAGTCTCATATCCAACAAACGTGAATGGAATGATTGTTTTATTAAATTCCTTAAACTCCAAAAGTTTGGAAGTACGAAACACAAGCAAACAAAGGGAGAAAATCGTAGCAAAATCGAAAAAACTTGACGAAGATGCAAGGTTGTGTAATACTTAGATTGTAGTGGTAAGAGAGATAGAGGGTCATCACAAAAACATTTGTTACCTTTTCACATACTTCTAAGCTTCGAAATTGATCCAAACTTTCCACAAAAACGTTTTTCTTTTGCTTTATACCAGGAGAAATTTCGCTTTCTGGCATAAAATTTTTTAGTTTAGCAACGCTAAGCACAATCAGAGCATGAGAATTGCATCATCCGTGGTTGAGAATTTTATAATAATTATTATTCCATGAGCATGCATTGGGTATGAGATGGCAAATAGCTAATGAGGCACATAGCACCGAGTTGTCAGGCTATAACCAGTGACTCATATCCACCAAGCACGAGTGGAACATGAATATGTACATGTAATATCATACAGTACAAGCGGCAGATCTAAATCAGGGATGGCGCATTAGTAAGAGCACAGGCCTCCCACCAATGTGGCCTGGGTTTGGTGATTCAAGACATTTTAATTTAACAGGGAAAATCAAAAGGAACGTTTACGTAAATGAAGAGAAATTTGTATCACATGTACAGATATTGATTAATAAAACATTTCTTTTGTTTGGAAGCTTGAAAATTAAACCCAATTAGTTTCCAGCTTAGCAACACTTGATGCAAACAGTTACCACTGTACAGAAGTTGACGTCATCTGAGAGGCAAGCATGGCCCCTTCACGTTCTCGTTTTGGTCCAGGTTTTTGTGCTGCCATATTCAGGTCAACGTGGTGGCAGCATTTAACCTGACCTTGAAATAATGCTAACCTTTACCCTTACCTTATTGTAATCAGTCTGTGTATAACTTTCCAAATAGTAAATAACAATGTAACAATATTGTTCTATTGTTGTACCTTGCAATATAGAAAGGAGGCAACAGAATGCAAAAGATAGCAAAAAGAAAACTAACTTGACATCTTTACAAGTTGTTGTGGAAAAAACAATTCTGCATCCGAAACTGACATCTGCTTTCCAGAAAATCAAAATCTCTCTGCTTCCCAAAGGGATTGGCAGGCATAATATAATAATAATAATCATCATCATTATTATTATCGGATGTACTGCGAAAAGCGTAACAAAATATTGAATATTTCCATTCACCGTATATATGGTAGTGGATTCCTGCAATAATGTCATATTTTTCCTGCAACGATAAACAGGCGGTTTTCATAGGACGATGGCCGAAATCGAGGAAACTTTGTCTTTGGTTGACAAATGTTTGGGAAGTGCAGTTTAGAGGTGAATTGGAGAAATGATCGAACTAACTAGACAAGTTAAGCAAATGTCTCTTAAAAAGACACCTGAAGAATTCAGGTGACTTCAATGGCCCGGGATTCGAACCCACGACCTAATTTGATGCCGGTGCAGTGCTCTTGTCAACTGAGCTATGAAGCCACTCAGTTGAGAGTTGGTCAATTTGTTGGCCTGAATATTTGTGAAGCGTCTGATACTTGTCCTGCTGCTGTTGTCATTAGTTAGAACCAGGCTTAATTAACCCTTTAACTCCCAATAGTGACACTTATAGATTTTACTCTGTCTAACGCCAGACGATTTTACGCGTTAATGGGGAACCCCACGGGGCTGAAAGGGTTAAAAACAGCTAGATTCACTCAAAAACTATGTTCCCATTAACCATTTAACTCCCAATAGTGCCCCTTATAGATTTTACTCTGTCTAACGCCAGACGATTTTACTTGTCAATGGGGAACTCCACGGGGCTGAAAGGGTTAATAGTAGCTTTGGCTAATAAACTGAAAAAAGCAACCTGTAAATGATCATTCAACAAAAATAAAGCTACATTATTTAATTGTCTTAATATTTTAAGATTTCTGCAGCCCCACATGGATTCGTGAAAATTCCCACAAGAGTGGATTCCTGCAAATTCCTATAAGCGCCTGTAATCGTTCATTATTATTATTATTATTATTATTATTATTATTATTATTATTGTTATTATTGTTATTGTCATTATTATTATTATACTAATATTTTTATTATTATTAATTTTATTTGCCAAATATGGGGAATACCCAGATCACATTGCACTTGTCCTTTTTCATTGAAAAAGGTGTTAAATTTCTTGCATTAGTATGGAAATGATTTTTTCAGTAACAAAGAATAAACCACATAATCTGAAACTGTATTTTAATTTCAAACTGAGACTTAAGCAGAAATAACTAAACAAATAAAACAAAATATGAAACAAATATAAACATTAATGTTCAGTTATTTGCATTCTTAACAATTATAAAGTGAAAAAAAATTGGCTCCATGGCTCCAAGCAGAAGTTGAAGCAATTTGCCACAAAACATCGTTATCAGAAGTTGAACTCTCAGACGGGGATCTTTGTGTTCTAGTCAATCCTCCAAGAAACTGGAACTGAATAATGAAAGTGCATTCTGTAAATGCTATTACCTGCAGTAGGTGAAAATCTGAGGACAATAAAATGACCATCTTTGTGCAATTTTGTTTTTAATTCCAAATTTTCCAAAAAAGGAAGAGGGTCATTAGTGCTTTTGGAACCCAAGAATTTACTGAGATATTTTACTGCTAATATTTTGAAAAATTAATAATAATGGCTTAAAAAAAATAGGGGTGCTAGTTCATGCAGTTAACAAGTTTCTTTAACTTTTGAAGTCAGCTTAATATGTATTTATAACTAGCGTTAAGACTTGATCCTTACAAAATCGTATTTGGCAACCAAATTGTAAAAAATGATGACAGCAAAAATTCCTGACTGACTATGTTACAGTAACTGTTGTTTGCTCAATAACCAGCCCTGTAAATTAAATCTGCTGCGCATAACTTAGTTTAAAAGGTCTATTGTTTGACAATAAGATCAAACATTTAAAATTGATGCCATGAAATGTGACTTTCAGTAAAGCGACTATAACGAGAGTACATGTTTGACATCTCTCATCATATGAACAAATAAAAAGAGTGAAAGAAGCATGTTAATATACAAATTTGAAGGAATAATGGGAAGAAACACAAGAATGCTATAACATGATTATTGCTTAATTTCTTTTTTTCTTCGAAGGTGTTTGAAGATTATACACATCCCTCATCTCTGAGAGTGTTTGTGCCATGATGATGACTGGAACAACAATCCATATTCCATTAGCAAAAACGAAAATGGTCCAGAAGTAGAAGACCTTTTCAAAACTATCAAATTTGGGTGGCCAGTCCTATTGAAAAACAACACAACAATAAATTAACATCTGTTCAATGAATGAAGGTACTTTATGGACAGCATTGATTCATGAAGAATTTGTTAATTATACAATCATGCAAAATCTAGCAGGAATTAATGACCACTCTCTGAGAGCCTGGAAGAAGTTAATTGTCTTGGGAATGGCCTGGCACTTAGCTGTGCATTTTCTCCAGAAACACAGCCCGCTCTTATTTTCAAAAATGCAGCCAAGTTAATCTGGCAAACTCTGACAAGTCACAAATTTAAACTGGGATTCAAATGTGTAGGTACACAAAACCACATTGTTAAGGACAAAACAATAATTGCCAACGAGTCAGGCCTTCTGAAGACAGAAGGCCTGGCGAGGCGGCAGCTTATAGAGCAGCGAGAAGATTTTTAGGCGGACGAAATCTCAGAAGCGCTTCAAATTTGAGTGTAATGTAGACCAAAAGCTGTAATGTAGACCAAAGCGATGAAATGTTGACTGTAGCAATAACCAATGAGAGTGCCGCACGAGTACGCCGCGTGATGTTTGCAGCCGCCAGGCGCCAGATCACGCAAGCTTGGCTCGTTGGCACTTTAGCAACAGCTATAACTAGTTATTATACTAGTTGACTGTGGTATATTGTTTGTACTCTCCAAACTTCATGTATGCATTGATCACTACCCTAAGGTCATTACATACACTATAGTACTGCAGTTATAGCATTCTAACGAAAAATGTTTGCACTCACCAGGGGAACATGTTTAAAGCCATCATATATTTCTGGACCAAAATAAAGGATTGTGCCTGTAATCTGTATTGCAGACACTAAAACTGACATAAAATGACGCCACCAAAGATCTTTGACTATGGATCGATACCTACGATTAAAACAAAGTTGACTCAGTCTCAAACAACTTGATCTACATGTATGCAGAGCAAATTAAAATGTCATAATTTTTCTTTACTATTCCACTATTACGCCACTTAACCACATTTGGTCAAGAAAATGCGAAAAATATGATATACACCGTTACTTAATTGTCCCAGTTTGACCGGTTTAGAACAGAGCAAATATGGATGGAGCGGGAGTTTTTCAAGGAAAGAAATTGTTTTCAACATGACGCAAAGCCCGAGAATTTAGCTTGTCATTGCTTGTCACTCATCATTTCGTTTATCCAATCAAATAAAGGACATTTGGCTGGCTTTTTGTGCTGTTTACATCGTTCACACCCGCCAGGACAGATGATGCCTTTTTTAGATTACCAATTAAAATTGAAACAAAATAACACCATTTTTGTGGTGAAATAATATACAATCTCTTATTCAATGGTTTAACATATCAGATATAATACACACAGACATTTTGCTCATTGCTCATATTATATGTTAAACCATCGAATAAGATGTATTTATCACAGTTTACAACACAAACAGGGAATTTGGAATTGCAGTTTACTAGGCTTTTTACAGCAATAATATTATTAATCCCTGTTTATAATAGGTAGCTCACTTGAGGAGAAGGCCACAGTGTAGTTTGGGAGCAGCAGGATAGGAGAGTAGTAAAAATAAACTGAATAATATTACTTAATACAGATTT
>NC_090877.1:43542204-43544704 GCF_036669935.1 Montipora foliosa | reverse complement strand
CCCCCTCATGGCAATGTGCCCGTAATGTCTTAAAAATTATCATCTGTCGTTCTTTTTTTACTCCTGAGTCCTTTATCTTGCGCTACAAATATCTTTTAGGAATTCCGTTTCTGTGTTGCTCTTTGTTGATCACCATCTTGGATAAATTAATCAGTCGTGCTTTACCTCATGATCTCTTGATTAGAACAAAAGCAGAGCGTGAAGCCACTCCTTTTATAGTGCGTATGCGTGATTAAGAAGACATTGGGCGCTAATCACCACAAGGAAAATTCATTCAGATGATCTCAGCTCTTTAAAAATGTAACTTTATTGCTGAGTAAGACAAAGGCTCTATTGTATTTAGGGTTAGAGCTTCATTGTTACCGTTGAATATTTGTTTGTGCTAGGAGTCCATAAGTATGGACTCTAATGGGCTTCTGTTTGTGCCCACTGTTTTTCTGAACCAATCACAAGATCCGTTGTAAGAGCTGTGTCTTGACCCAAATCATTCGGGAGTTTAAGCGACGACATAGTAAACATAAAAAAGTACGTTGTACAATACCGTTATACGGTTCACGTTGGACATCGTGGGTGAGGTCCCCTATATCAATATGGGGGGGGGGGGGGGAGGGAGGGGGGGATCCGGGGATCCAATATAGCAAAATAATTAGATTCACGTTACTTGGTGTAGGCGTGACAGTGTGACCTTGGCATTATTACTCTCTGTTGAACTTTTTTGGCCCTTGTACGTTCGCTCTTGGTCGTATCAATTGCGTTTATGTACATGATGCCTCACACGTATGGCTCTTAAAGTCATTGCATTTTATGCCTGTTAACTGAGTATTATGCGACTGTGTCATAAGGGAAGTTTCCAATCAAACTCAACCTCGCGTCTCAAGATCTCTCCGTCATTAGGGGCGGCAACCTCTGGTCATTTCCAAAATTTGTGCAGGCCTAGAAAACATTTCAGTTTTTTTTCGTTTCCTGTGAATCGATGCCTGGGGGAAAAAAGACGAGCAAGCAAGCACCATGAGTATGTTATGAAGCATTTAGTGGAGAAATTGGCAGAAAAGGACGTTGAAGGCTACCCAGTTGTTATTAGCTGGCTCAGCACCAGGATTTCTTTCGAAATTTTTAAGTCTGTAAATACTAGCATCAGAGGATCGCGGCAGCCCCTTTTTAGAAGTGAAGTTGTAGATGATTTTAAAGTAATTTGTACAGCTGCTGACCTACTTTTATGAAATAACTTTATTTTCGTAAGCCCCTTTTTTCCTGAATTTTTTATATTTTGATTGAATGAATATGTAATAAAGGCATTATCAACAAGTATCAAATGGATTGGCACCGCATTTGTGCACACACCGCAACGTTGAAACAGAGACAGGGCGAGTTTTTTATTTTAATTTAAGCAGATTAGAATAGTATAAGTCAGTTTACTAAGTTTGTAGTTGTTTAGTGACCTTCACCAGAACCTTAATCAAAAGGTAAGACATGAAGTTCCTAAGCTTCAGCTGGCAACTTGTCACTCTCTCCAACATGTACGCAAAGTACAACGACTCTCAAATGTAGCTGTATCTGACACGAATAAGTATGGAGCAGAAATGTACCAAAATGGGTGTCCCACGTGCAACACAATTATTTTTCTAATTAAACCAATAACCCAATTTCGTTATGTTAAAATTCTTAGGCGAAAGGCATCATCTCGAGGATCCGGGGAACAAACTGTTACAATGCCTTCCTTTTAATCCCCAGAACCTCGAAATCATGATTATTGTTTAAGTTGAAAGTTAGTCTATTGGATTGTCTGGTGTCATTGCCGCCCCCTAATCTAGTCCCAGTGCTGCCTCACCCTCCTAGCCACCAGAGGTTATGCACAAGGACCTATACATTTCGTCAGTGAACTGCCATCCAATGTCTCTAATACGACATAAGCATGATGACGACATTTGACTACAAATATTCATTAGAGCTATTCCTATTTTCACCCCGCTGGGAAAACAAAATTTAAATAAGAAAAGAAAAACAAACTGAATTCTGGAAGTTGTAGTCAAATGACGCCATCGTGAAAGTTGTCTATTCTCTACTTCAATAGACCTCTTTACACTTGTGTGCTTAGTTACCTAGTCTTTAAATGAAAGTGAGGCTGGTGTTGACCTTGTGAATTTATACAGACCTCCCTCCTTTTCGTATGTTAATGATGTTGTTGTCACGCTAAATAGTAAGAAATGACATAAGAAAAGCAGTGGGGTTTCTATCAAAACAAGGTCAACTCCAGCCTAGCTTTCATTCACAGGCCAGGTAACTAAACACACAACTGTAAAATGGACTATTTTTAAAATGCTGCCAGATGGCCGCAATCTCATTGAACGACCTCTCCTAAAAAAGTCTATAGCAAAGAGCCACTGATTACTACACTTCTCAAGATTACAAACTCGGATAAAACACTCAGATTTTGAGAGAGTTTTCATGGTCGGCTGAGGTATCTTTCGGGATCAAGGAGTCGTTTTGTTGACTCTCAAAA
>NC_090877.1:43532204-43537204 GCF_036669935.1 Montipora foliosa | reverse complement strand
TTGCTTTGATCAGATGGTGTTGAATGAACATACCCTGGATCAACTTTCCAAGCCTTGTAAAAGCAGTAGCATAGGCCAGTTGTGTTAATAAAGAAAAATGCTAAGAGTGAAGGAGTATTTATATGTAGGGAATTGTTAAGGAAAATTCACTAAGAGTTGTAGATAGTCAGAGAGAGAGAGAGACCCTCAGTAAAGTTATTTGGTCGTTCTGTAACCTTACGTATCCACATAATTCCAGTAAATCATCAATGGCTAAAACTCTCCCCATGTTCTTCACTGTTCCCTGTTTTATCAAATCTGCCCTTAAAGATGTGCCACAGCAGTGCAGTCTATTTTGTAAAATTTCACCAATTTCTCGCTCCTTCTCGCTATGCAACTTAACGTCAACCCAGAAATTACTTTTAAACAACACAAATCAAAGCTTTGTGAAAACAAATCTCTATCAAGTACAGAATTAAAGTTGCAAACTTTGAACAACTGTTAGGCTGAACAGTTTTCAAAAACCTCCATTGCAATCCAAACTTGGCTAAATTGCGTGACACAGCCCATTTAAGTACACGTCATTAGATCAACGCCGATTTTGCTAGGCGTCACGAATTCTCCCCTTACTCTTCATCCCATTTGTAACATCACTGTGCCTTGTTTGTTAATTAGAGAGTTTAAGCAACGACAACGGCAACGAAAACGTCATAAATTTGCATATTTAGTGGGCAAAATCAATAGCTTTGCACGCCCTGCACGTGCGTTTTTCACTTTTGTCCATTTCTTTGCCGTCGTCTGCAAAAGAGCCACGTGAAATAGCCAAATTTCAGGTTTTATGTAGGACGTCAGCACTTGGGAACAAATTTTCATTTTCTCCCCTAAATTAAGCGCCGTTCCGACCAGTTGAGGAACTAACACACCTTTGTCATATTAGAAAGATTGAAATAGTCACGAAGTGCGCCTGGCCAAACGGGAAATGTTTGGTGTTTAAACAACATCAAACATGGTAGGTAACCAACCATTTTACCGTTTGGTCACCTTGTTTGGTGCTGTTTGATCGTGTTTGATAAAATTTGAAGGCCATCAAGTGTTTGATGTGCGAAATCTTGTTCGTTTGGCCAGCCGTATCAAACAAGTTTGGCGCGTGCATGCGTACCGCGCTTGCTCAGCCGCTTGTATTCACGTGTTTTTTACGTATTTGTGACCCGTAGTTCTTTGCTTGTAGAGTTTCATCTGAGTTAAATCAAACAGGTTTGAACCGTTTGGCCACTTACTTCAAAAATAGCACGTTTTGGTCACCAAACAATATCTGATGTTATTTAAACGCCAAACATTTCCCGTTTGTCCAGGCCCCAAGATCCCTTTTATTAACGTGACAAGGTGCATTATTTTGTACGTGGAGGGCAATAACAACAGCATAAACTGGATCATACACAACATTCAGAAAACACTCGGAAGGATATAGTACAAGTGAATGGTAAAAATGTTGTAGTAAAGAAACGCTTTGGTGGCAAGTGTCCAGCCAAACACTACAGTATTGTTATCACTATAGTTTAACGAAAACAGCCTGAAAGACAACAGCAACAATAAGAAAGTGTTGTTAACAACATATAAATAAACACAGCCCTCAAAAATTCTGCTCAGATTCCTCCCTTATCCTTTCTTCAAATTTTGATAACTGACACGCAAAGTAACGAAATCAAGATCTGTCAGAACACCCACGAGGAATTTTCTTTAGAAATATATATATATTTTTTAGTTAAAACACATAATGACACTAAAAAAACCTGGTCACTGCATTAACATTACAAAAGGGAAATAGGAGATGAATTACTGTTACTGTTCTGTTACGTTTCCATACAATGAAGCTGAGTTAGGGAAAAAAAGAGAAAAAAAGAAGGGGAAAAAAACACTGTTCGTGCGTTTCATACTTTCCTATATTAATACGTCATAAACAGTATGGCGGAAGTATCTTTTATCGCACTCGTTTAGTTTCAATCTCGTATTTTCTCATAAATTTGTTCATAAAATCTGGGAGGAGTAAGGCGTCTTCCTTCACTGATTTGCATTTGTGGATCATGTAGGTTCCGCAGAAATAATAAAGTATTGTTAAACTCTTTGATCACAGGCTCTACTGAATACCCACGAAGATTCTATAGTTTAAATTTCAGTAAACGATTCCATTTCTCATTGCCGTTGATGAAGAGATTTGGCGTCGCATTTACGGCAAAGGTCGGACTAAAATTTGCGTTTCGCAATCAACAATTTAAAAAATTTGTTTCATTTCAGCTCATTTCGTTATACACAGCATATTAGGCCCGGGCCAAAACCTCGAACTTCACATGAGACAAACAACGAATTAAGGTAATGATAAGTGCGACGTTTGACTCAATTAAGGTCGATAAACCGTGTTCCTTCTGGCACAAACCCGGGTAAAACGGCATTCTTATGTCCTTACCTGTCTTTAAAAGACTATACTTACTTTAACATATAATGTGTTGTTATTCCTACAGCGCATAGAAGAGGCAGCAATACAACCCATGACGACGAAAACTCTAGGACAGTCCCAACTCCAAATAACAAGAAGAATGGCATCCCAATCTGAACATATCTCTGCACAACCTGAAACAGAAAGGAACTCAAAATAAAGTTCCATCCACAATGATGCGTTTTCAAAAATCTACGTTTTCTGTTTGTTTGTTTTTTTTTTATGTCCACACAAAAGCTCTTCCACAGTGTTTTGACCATTCACACTAAACCACCAAAACAGGATAACAAAACATACTATTTCGTCACCAGGCTCTGCTCAACCTTACCTTCTCCATACTGCGCATGCTTAAACTGAGTCTACGGTATGATGTCCGGTATGATGATGTCCGGTATGATGCCAACGCCTTATCATAAATTGATAAGAGCAATATTATGCTCCAAGCATGCAATAAAGGTGGAAACCCGGTCAAAAACATCACTGCAACATCTTCCGCCACGTAGGATTATTTATGCCTTTTTAATACACGCAAGTGAAATTGAGGCATGTAAATGCCAGTGAAGTTAGCCTTTTCGAAAACACCTGTCTACAAAAAGACCCTGAACCTCGATTTTCAAGAATTTTCAATCTCAAGAGCGTTTTTCGAAAACCTCCCTTTTCACAAACATACATCTCCGTTTTCGATCGTATCAGTGTGACAGAGGGCGAAAACGGATGAGAAAGTGTGGACACTGGACAGGGCCTGAAAATGACTTGCAAGATGACTTCAATAACTCGTAATTCAGGGGCACCCAACGACCAATTTGTTGTAAAATGTATTATTATACCCCAGTTAATGAAAATAAATGTTATTAAGGCATTTTCAGGTATTTTTCAGTGTTGCTGGGAAAACATTATCTGTTCCTTTTTCCCAGCAAGACACACAAGAAATTTCCTAGCCAGCTAGATAAAATTGGTTGGTTCCCAGCCAGCTGATCAAATTTATTTCCCAGCCAGGAATTCCGCGCGCTTTCAAATCCCTCGATCCAAAAAGGACCGAACAAAAGCGACAAAACCGGGACAAAACAGGTTTTTTTCGCAAGCGCAATCACTCTGACCAGCCGTCGTATGTTTGGGACAGGGAAGGGGTTTTTTTTTTTTTTTTTAGTCGTCCTCAGTCTTCAGAGTTTCCACAGCCAGCTCGGATTGAAATGCTAGAAAAAGTCAGTAATTCCCAGGCAAAACCTCTATCAATAACAAAATTTCCCAGCCAGCTCATCGAAACACCTGTATTTTTGCCAGCCTGCAAGATTCCGCTGGGGAACAGATAATGTGAGGAACAGATTCGTTGGGTGCCCCTGATAATTCGTATGAACGGTTTGGATGCTGGGAGAGAAAATTGAAAATTCATCGTCAGATACTCGTGTCCTCCACAAAATCTCAAATCTGATCGTTTCAAGTCGTTGTCAAGACGCGAACGGCAAGGAAATATATCCCAATTGTTTTGTGGTGTTCTCATAGTCGCAGTTATCGTCCTTGCTTAAGCTCACTTTTGTTGAAGTACTAAGCTATGCTTCACCTTAACAGAAATAGTACATGTCAGGGCAGCCAACGTCAATTTTCGGAAAATATCAGTTCAGAAGACGATTTGAAATCTAGAATTTTTGGAACATTTGTTGTAAAATTTCTTGCTTGCCTGCCTGTCCTAGGATTTTCGAACATCTGAAAAATGGTATAATTGCCCATTTTTAACGGATTTTTTCCCTAAAAAGGTCACCTAGAATTTCCGGGACCCTTTTTTCTGGCTGAAAATTTCCCTATGACTTTCGGATCACTAGACTTTCAGCTAGTAAATCCGAACAGATGAAAAAATTTTAGGGGATAAGAATATGCCTATATCTACCGTTTAAATACCAAAACACGTTTGACAATGCTATGTTTAAGTGGTTTTGAACTATATTCTCGTTGGGTGCCCCTGACATGTACACGCTCAACCATAGGTTACTTCATTTCCGTTTTATTACTCGGTGAAATTCAAACAAAAATACGACAGTGGCACTCTCTGCAAGGCTTACCTTGTCATTTGTTAAGGTCCGTAATAAGGCTGGTTTTCCTTGACCTCTGTCTTGTAACATCAACTGCATCTGCATTAAAATCCACTTGCTCTTCTTTTGTTTTGCCAGGTCATATGGAGACTGTCCCTAATGAAAACGAAGATAAATTGCAGGAAAAGCAAATACCAGTAAAGAGTGTTGCCATTGTGCAAGTAAACTTTGGAACTCGATGCTAGAAAACATTCAGGTCTCCACTGCCCTCGCTGTTTTTAAAAAAGGCACTGAAATGTGTACTCACTAGCATATCGAGGTTCAGTGCTTTAGAACTTTGTCAACCATTATGTCAAAAATGTAGGTAGTATCGACCCCAAGAAACTTCGTAGTCTACTCAGCAGAAATGATCACTTCAGGAGTTTTACCTTTCCTGGTTTATCAGGCTTAACAGTTAGGAATAGATTAACTGATTATACGTATTTTTAAGTTGAGATGTAAAAATT
>NC_090877.1:43522204-43527204 GCF_036669935.1 Montipora foliosa | reverse complement strand
AGGAGCGGATGCAACCAGTTCTCTACTTTCGAGATGGGTGTGGCAGGTGCCCATCTTCTCTACTGTGTGGGGGCTCATGGCTGGGTTGTCAGGTTTTGCCAGCCATGGGTAAAGTCTCCATCTTAGAGATGGCTGCCAATTAAGCGGAAGCTCCAGGATGTCTCAAGAATCCAACCTCCACTTAGCGATGCAGTCGTTACGTAGCCATAATTTTACTAGGATTTTGTTGCACTGTACACCTGTACCTTCAATGTCAAGTGACAAGGGATCCGCACCATGCTTCACTAGAAAAACAACCATTTCAAGATGGCCTTGCCTGAAATGAAAACATAATACTCCTGTGTGGTAACAGTCATAATCATGATCATAGTCATACTAATAAAAATTGTCATTATTACAAAGTTGCTACTAAATGAACGTTCCTAACTACATTTGCGGAAATACAAAAAAAAGGTAATGTGTCTAATTTATAAGACTAGACTAAGTAGTAGTAAATTAGATTGTTAAACCCTTTTTTGACTGCCAAAACTCAAATCTCCATTCACTTGGTATTAAATCAAGGATTAAGCATTATTGACTTTTGAACAAATGGGGTGAGGACAATAAAGTTTATGTTCAATTAAAATTCTCTCCAAACTTAAACCCCATACCCTACATGTATCATATCTTTATTTACCCTTGGATTTTAGAGACTAGCTTGATGTAGCTAGTATTTATTTCCAAGCATTATTTTACCCTCCCATCCATGATACACAACAGAAGACAGACCACAACACCAGGAACTCCATGCCCTACTCTTTGCGAATAAGGTGTGGGTTCTTTTACGTCCCACAGGGCTACATGTATGAACGTTACGTTGAAGGGTTGTGAGATGGGGTCTACGGTTTATCGATGTCCTTATCAGAGAAGACTTATTAAGAGAGTCTAACCACTTGCAGGTGTAATTACAAATACAGCACTTTCTCCTCAGTTATTTAGAGACCCTGAGTGTTGGTCCCACCAGAGTTAACCCATTGACGTCCAAACCGGCCGAAACCGACCAGACTTAGTATTTTACTCTGTCTAACGCCAGACAATTTTACTCATCAATGGGTTAAACTCACGACCTCCTGTATGGCAGCCCGGTGCACACTTTCCTTGCAGAATTCCTTACAATAAACCAAAATCAGCAGAGGTTATACATTTTTTTTAGATCATGATGTTCTCATAAGCGCCGTGGCTATCCATGATTAAGCTTCCTACATGCATTAATTAATCACAAGTTAACTCTCACCTCACAGCCCAGTGTAATGGAGTTGAATTTATAATCCCACCCTTCTGGTCAACAACAGCACCCTTCGACACAAAATACCTGAAAAAGCATGCTTTAAGTTAGAAAGAACCAGACAAGGAAATGAACTATGTGGCTCTGCTTCTTTAAAGATTGGATCATATTTTTCAATTTTACACTTACCTGTATGTTCAGTCAGAAACTCATGACCATGAAGCATTTAATTTAAGGTCATGTGCTTCTCGTTTAGTTCAAATAGATTAAAATTCAGTCCTAAATGCGAAGCCTCATCTCAAGGCTCTGGGGAATAAATATTAGGATTTGGATGAGTTTATTCCCCAGAGCCTCGAGATGATGCCTTTTGTTTAGGACTGAACTTTAGTATATCGAAATTGGTCTATTACTTGGCCAGGTTTGATGGCAACAGCTTGTTTTGAGTTTTTATAAAATCATTCATTTTTGTCAAAGGGAACTAATGGTTTCGTTTGCCACTAAAAATGTTCGTCAAGTCAGCGCAAAACTGATCACTTTCCAGTGAAATTTGCCAAGAACATTTCTGTCAAATCAGCCATTTTTTACCAATCGTTTTTTGGCGAAATTTGCTCCGAAAATATGTCCGTGAAATTTATCGGTCATTTTTTTCCATGAAATTTGTCCATGAGAATACCATAAAATTCCCATGAAAGTGACTTTTTTTTGCTCAACCTACCAAAAGCCCTGGAAACCTAATTTTGCTTCACGTCCATTTCAAAGTTACCACAGGTTGCAACAAAATTAGCAAAAGAAATCAAAGTCATTAAAAAATTAAAAGGTGATTATTTTATTATTATTTCTCTGTTTTTGTTGCTTCAGGGGGTCTACGGAAGTGATTTAACTTATTGCCTTGTCTCACACTGCACTGTATATAAAGTCTTGCACCTCAGTTTTTCCAATTCAATTATTTGTTAAGAAAATTAAACAGAGCCAATATTATATTAAACCAACAATGTGTTGTCTAAAGATTTCAATGTGACCTGTGTGATGCAGGTTATATATTATATATATTACGTAGGATACACATGTGGACATTTACACAATGGTGAAGACAGACATATAAATTACAAATACCAGTCCAGCCTCCATTTTCAGAAACTACAAAAATGTGCACAGGATGGTCCGTCAAACCTTCTTGAAGCAATGGATCGTTTTCACGCGACGTCATCATTTTCTAAAATCCAAAACTAAAGAGCCATGAAAGTAAGAGGCGGTAAATTTGTATCCATTTGAAATTTTAAAGCTCAATAGCGTGCTTTGTTTGGAAACCAGAGCATTTTGAATTTCTGAGTTATAGCGGTGCGTGACACGAGGCAACGATCGAATTTATTGAGAAATATATATTTATCTCATGGTTTTGAGCCTTTTTAGAATTTAAAGCATTAGGAAAAGTGCTTAGGTAAATTGCTGTTTGTTCTGTACAGATGATCACTCGCCTATCTATAGCCAAAGTAAGTAACAGATGTTGACACTATTTTCTGGCCGCCATATTGGTGCACCACAGATGTACACCAACATGCCGTTTTCATACTGGGCTCTGTAAATTTCTGTGAAACATTTCAACGAATATCTGAAGTTTGGGGAAACGCACAGGCCTAAAACTTGGAGAAGTGTCTTCATTTATCTTCTACAACATCACGAATTCTTGACTTTTTCCAATGGATGGTTTTTTTGTTATTTTTTTATTGCGTGACAGTGAAAACGATCTATTCGATATAAATTCAAAACTGTAAAAACAAATTAATTAAGCTGTTAATTTCACCTGTCACTTTTATAAGCCAAATCTTAATGTGTCATAATTGTTCTCCATCCACACAAAGGCATGTGTGTAATCTTCAAACCTTTTGTTAGGTTATTTTCTCTGCCAAAACTCTTTCAAATACAGTAACTTGCTTCCTGTACACAGTTTCCTTGATGATGGAGTCATGACTACTCTGAGCATCAGATTTCATCATTCTCTTTCACTAGTCTCTCTTTTAATAAGTTAGAATAACGACGTTCCTATAAATTAGTTAGTAACCAATGCTTACTCTGCAATCCTGATTCTATTGTTGATAGCTGCCCAATGCAAAACAGAAACATTTTCCTTGTCGAGTGTGTTTACGTCAATACCTTCCTTCTCAATTAACTCGACGCATCTCTCAAAAACACCATACTGTGTTGCCCGTACCAAATCAAACTGACTGTAATCAGGCTGTTGGCTTGGACTGTATTGAATGTGTGGGACATGGGGCTGTGTTGGGTACGGTTTATCTTCCATTTGGGCATCCTATAATTGCAAAAAAGACAAACACAGTGAATGCAAAAGAACAAATCTGGTTGAGGAAAACCAACAATTGAATATAACACGTACAACCACAGGCAGCCAAAGCTCTCTTGTCTAGAGAGCACAAACAACATGGCGTCAAAAATCATGTAATATAAGGGTTTGTATCGGAGTTCCAATGATATTCATGGAGCTAATTATATAGGATGAAATTCTCAATGCAAATGGCTTACATGTACCATATTTCATGGGTGTGTTTTCTTGTCCCTCGTGTTGTTATGTTACCTATTTGTAGCGATTTGAGTTCCAAGTCTCCCCACTTAAAGAGAGAGAACAAGGCAAAATACCAGAGTCAGGAGAGCCTACCGAAAGAAGCCAAAAAATCCCAGACCAAAATGTCCCCAAGTACGAATGGTGGCACAAAGCTTCCCATTGTGCTTTATCTTAAACAATTTGTGACACTGCATGAACACATTATTGTACATTAAAATTTTGACTACTGATTACAGTATACCATTTAAAAAACTTGGGTCTCGCTATTTTCGGGGGAGGGGGGGTCGCTACTATCGGGAGGTTGCTACTTTCGGGATTTACTAGCACCAACAAAAAAATGACATTAATTTCGGGGGGTTGCTACTTTCTGGGGGTCGTTACTATCGGAATTCTACGGTAATACAGGTAAAAATAACAAAGAAAGACAAACATAGGACTGCTACTGGGTGGCCATGGCCGCTTAATTGAGGTGGCCACCTAATACACGTAACAAACACAGCGTTTGTATGAGTGGAAAATCAAGACTTTGAAAACTGGCCCCTTAATAGAGGTGGCCGCTTAATACAGGGTCGTTAAATACAGGTTCGACTGTATTACATAATTTGACACCATGTTGTTTGTGCTCTCTAGACAAGAGAGCTTGGGCTGCCTATGGTACAACACGTTTTTGTGACAATAACAGTGTTTATTGCTAGAAACATGGTGACGATTTGATAGGTAATTAGAGACAAGCACAAAAAATACTTTTTAAAAAAAACCAATTTTGAGCGATTTCAGAATACCCACCAGCTTTTGACCGCTGTGCGAGTATTTTTTTATACATTAACATCAAGCCAAGACATATAAACACTTTTGACCCCAAAACAACACGAAATTAGATGATGATCATTGTGGCACTGTCAAAAACAAAACGCGATTTCTGTCGAAGGCACCTTGCTATTTAATCTTTAACTATGCAGTTCAATAATTAACACAATAATTTCTTCAACATACACAAGTGAAGTGAGATAACTGTACGTGTGTACGTTTTCACAATATCTGAAGCACACTGCGGTACCCTGCGATTTTTTTATTAACAGTAATGTAATTTGGATGCTTGTTACTGCAAAAAAGATCCAAGATTCCCAAATATCCACTGACCTTTCTTGCCGTTCCATC
>NC_090877.1:43482204-43517204 GCF_036669935.1 Montipora foliosa | reverse complement strand
AGGGATCGGCCTCACATTTATTTTTTCCTTACTTTTTTTTAGATAACTGCTATCTACTTGTTTTTGAAAGATAAGCAGGGCTCGAGCAAAGGAGAACATCATTTGGAGAAACAAAATGTTGTGATTTTAGCCAACGACATGAACGGCGCCGAGCAAAATGACTTCCTATCCTTTTTAAAGGGAGCCGTGCGACATCCTACCGTCCCAACTAAATGCCCATCTTCCGGGAAAATACAATAGATCACGTTGATTGGCGAAGGAAATTCAAGAGATAAACAAAAAAAACTACACGAATATGCTATTTACTCGTGAAACGTAAACGAATGAGCGCATTTGTTGCTCGAAACGCAGGTCCACAGCTTTCTTTGCTCCTTGATGTATTAGGACGTGCGGCGCGAGTGTATTCTCCTAATGATCATTATGAAAAAGCACCTGCAGAGCATGTGCTTTAGGGCAAAAACGTACCACATGTGGGATCGACTACGATCGATGTTTCCTTGCGTTGTCATCCAAGCTTACACTATAAACCACTACAAAATACCGACAAAGAGAGAAGTTAGCAAGCAATGTGGCGACTCGAATTACTGCTTCTTGACCAGACATACCAGTTAGGGACAACACGGGCAGCGGTAATTGCTAGCGCCACTTCCTTTACGAAAAGGAAGTAAGTCAATGTCTGATTCAAACGATATTTGTTGTCGTGGTAACACGAAGTTATCACCACTTCTTATCATTGTTCTGGACGAAAGAAAGTCTGTGACACGACCAATGTTGGCCTTACATCTGTCTCTGTAGCAAAACAAGCCATTGTCAACATTGTCCGTCATGTCCACACCACTATCCACCGACGCATGCCTTTCTTGTGGAACGAAAGCGCACACTCCATCCAAGGGAAACTCGCAAAACTCTCCAAGGACGGCGTGCCTTCTTCGACGTTTCGTGGGCATGCACAACCTTGGACCTTTTCGCCTCCGTCTCTTTTTCGCGGCGTTCAGCTCTTCAAGGGCAATGGTGACGTTAGCACGTGGTTTCGGTCTATTTGTTCTGGAATAAAATCTGCTCGTGGAAATTGTGTTCGACAAGCTTCTCTGTCTTTCACGTTCAGCAGTGTGGATGTCAATGGAGATCAAACAGTCGATTTCTTCGTCAAATTCCTCAGATGCGGGAACATCTACAGAATCGGTCTTTCTTGAGGAAGGAAGATGATCAGCATCAATGAAAGAGTCTGCAAAAAAAGAACGCAAGCATTTTAAATAACCCACTTCTCCCAAAGCGGAGCAGACCTTCATCAGTACTGAATTACTGAAATATATGGTTGCCAGAACAAGATAAGATATCTGTTCACCAACGTTCGTCGTTTTAACTTCTTTGTGTTATTCAAATGTGTCAAAGGCTAGAACTCTTTCTGATTGATGCATTTATGACGATAGTTGACGTCACTAATATCTTTCCTTTAGGGCAACTTTAACTATTAATAACAACGACGCCAAAGAGTAGGTCATCTTAAACCATAACGTGTCATTATTACAAGCCCTGCAACCACTCTTCTCTTTGGGAAGAAAACGCGGCAAAAAACGAACAACGCAGTTGCGGGGGGTGCATAGAAATTATATTAGGGAACTTAAGCAACGACGAAGGCGACGAAAACGAGAACGTCATCTCAAAAGTAACTAAGTCGTGTTTATAATCATTTCGTGACTATTTCACCCTTTTTAATGCGACAAGGGAGTGATAGTTCCTCAAAATTGACACTGGTCGGAACGGCCCTTAATTTTGGGGAGAAAATGAAAATTTATCGTCGAGTGCTGAAGTTCTTAATTAAAACCTCAAATTTGTTTATTTTACGTTGTTGTTTTGCAGACGGCGGTAAGAAATGGACTAAAGTGAAAAATGCACGTGCAGGGCGTGCAAAGCTATTGTTTTTGTTACTAAGTATGCAAATTTGTGACGTTTTCGTTGCCGTCGCCGTTGTCGAAGTTCCCCATTAGGGATTAGGGAGCCTACGAAACGACGACGCCGACGGCAACGACGACGCTACAAACAATAGGTTAGTGAGCAAAAACAATGTCTCTGCACGCTCTGCACGTGCGTTTCACATTTCGGTACATTTCTTTGCCGTCATCTCCTAAATGACGACGTGAAATGACCAAATTCAAGGTTCTGTGGAGGACGTTAGCACATGACGATGAATTTTCAGTTCTCCCGCTACGCTTCCAACCCACTCATACCAGTTTAATTCTTCGACAGTTACTACACATTTTTAACGCGAAACGACATGAAACAGTTTCGTAGTGATATGAATAACGCGAACTCGTATTTTTAAATTAAGTCCTCGTAGCCGTCGACGTCCTCGGTCCTTGGGTCAGAGTACTTTAATATGGACCTTAAGATCTACGACGGCGACGTCGACCAAAACGTCACCTCAAAATTGAACTTCGCTCTAGTAAAAGTCTTTCGCTATTATTCCATCTCGTTCACTTCGTACAATGTGGGCGAAGTATCCTAAAAATAAATTGGTACGAGCGGTTTCAGACTGAAAGAAGAGAATGAAAGATTCTCTGTTGCAGGCTCACGTTGTCGTCAAAACCTAAAATTTAGTGATTTTACGTCGTCGTCACGCAGAGAACCGCACAAATATGAGCTAAAATCCGTGCTGCACGTGCAGCACGATTATTTATGCTCTTTTAACCAATGATATCATTGTTTTGTGGTGTTTTCGTCGACGTCGTCGTCGTAGATCTTAAGGCCGGTTTACACGCTACGATTTGTCGCCCCGATCTGTCGGCCCGACAGTGTCGGGGCGCGAATCTTACGTGTATTTTGACACCCGATCTTAAGGCCCGACGTCAGTCCCCACGTGAAGAATGTCTAGTAGCCCTCGTTCCTTTTTAAAGCGGTTTTTTACTCTGCATGCGTAGTGAATGCTACGGCGCCTTGGCTGACGAGCACAACGGTTTTTGGTCGCTTTATTCATCAACAGCAGCAGCAACAACGTCATTACTGTGACTTGCTGCAGCATTATTAAGAATGAAAAAGAGAGGATGATGTCGGACCGAAGCCGGGGCTTTTCACCAACTTATGTCATATCCAAGTTGTTCGTTCAGTGATTTGGCTACATGCGTTCTCGCAATCTCTCTTTTGTTCTTGCCATGATACTCTTTATTCCCCTTGTCATATAGACACGGATATTTAATCCATTCCGCTATCAGCAGGGAGACTTCTTTCTCTTGGAAACTGCGCGACTTTGGCCTCTTCAGATTCTTCATGTCCGCCATTTTGATTGCTTCTGTTTGGTACGCATGCTCTTTTCTCAAAGTTTTGATTGACATGTCGGCTTCTATGAAAGTGTCGGCCCGACTCGACAAAAATCTGTTGCACTGCAACAGAGTTTCTGAATCGGGCCGATTTCGTTTTCACGAATCGGCCTTAAGATCGGGTGTCAAAATACACGTACGATTCGCGCTCCGACACTGTCGGGCCGACAGATCGGGCCGACAAATCGTACCGTGTAAACCGGCCTTTAAGCTCCCTAATACCACAACCACAGCACGATCATTTCCTCCTCCTTCAACCAATGATATTATTGTTTTGCAGCGATGCTGTTGCCATCGTTTTTAAGCTTCCTAATTATGCTTAAGGCCCGAGAAAAGGGCTTTCAATATCCTTTCGATTTTGTTGAACGACGTTGACTGCTGAGGTAGGCAAACGGTTTCAACGAGAGTGTCTAATCGGCGTGGGTGGGTGGGTGGGTCGTGGGTCGTGAGTAGTGGGTCCCTAACCCTAACCCGTTTTTTTTTTTTTAATCAACGACTGGAAATTCTCGAAACAGACAAGACCTAAGACAAATTTGGACCGAGCACTGAGGGAGCTAATATATCTTTTTTTTTATCTTTAAACAAACACGACCCACGACCCACCCACCCACGCGATTTAGCCTCACCCGTTTCAACGCGCTTTTCAACTCATTGAACATCGATTCAACTTCGTTTGAAAAGGGCGGGAGGCAAAACGCTGTTCAACAAAATCGAACGGATGTTGAAGCAAATGTCGAAGACGTTCGCCCGAGCATGAAAAACGACGCTGAAGCGCTTGTGCAAAGTATCATGCATGCCAGGTGACTTGGTCCTGTTACAGTAATTGTACCCACTCGTGGAATACTTAACAATTAGACCCTTAGCCCGCAAGCGCCCCATGAGGCGAAGCCGATTAGGCTATTGACCCGTGGCCCTTGAGGACGAAGGGTCTAATTGTTTTATTATCACCCAACTAGTCGGACAGAAAAGGCAATAATAAATTTAGCAAATGCAAGCTGAAAACATATTTATTTGGGAAAGCATCACGCTTTTCGCTACTCGAGGACTATTACTAATAGTCCTCTGGTAGCGTAGCCAATCAAAATGCAGCATTTGCATTACTCCACTAGTTGGGCGATACTAAATGTAAGTAGTCAGAGACTTGAGGAGGACGTTAACTCACCGGTCATTCTTCGAGCCTGCCTCTTCAACCTTTTATCTGTTTCTCTGAAGCTGTACTTCTGTTTTTTATCAACAGACTTCACTTTGGACTTAAAGGCACCGGCTCCTCGTCTTCGCAAAACAAAAGAAAACCAGAATGGTCACCTACTTTCGGAGTCATTCTATGTTAAGGAGTAACATAGTGTCACATAGCTTCTGCTAACTGCGGGCAGTGCATAGCTTTGCCATATTTGCATACAAAAATGCAAATGAAAACTGCAAACTGCAGCTATGCGTAATGGTGTTAGTGAGAGCTCTTAACTTCAACCAATGTGGTCCAAATCCACTTCCTAGAATCGTTGTCATAAGTCGTTTGAATTTATTGGTTCTCTACTCAGAGATGTTTTCTATTACTCCGTGAAGACTTAATGCGCACCTGATCTGAAATGTTTTTCGTTTTTCAAGCTATATGCCCCCACCAAAAGCAAACACGCACCCAAAATGGTACAATGTACATTAAGTCGACCCGCAGCCGAGCAGTAAGATCAATGGACCTATGTTTGCTTTCTGTAGATCCTGGTTTCTGACGGTATTTGCGATGCAAGGACGTTTTTGATTTCAAATTAGAAATACACCTTTGCCTCTTGCAGGCAATCGACAGTACATTGCCTTTCACAAAGAGGAATAAAATTAAGATCAACTCTCCAGCAATGGTTTCCATCTTTATTGCCGGTCAGCCATGTTTGCAGCAAAACTTGGCAAAAAGACAAAACCAGGAACTGAAAAATGGATCAAAACTTGCCAATCAGATCCAACCTATTTATGTGACACACCTACTCGTTCCGTGTGTGAAAACTGAAAAAAGAAGCCCTTAATGGGACTTGAACTCACAGTCCATGCCAGGTGATCTGGTGACGTAATTCGAAGGACTGGAGAGAAAAATTTTAACGCCATATCCCACAACCGCGCGCGGCCTTATTTTCGAATTCAGCATGGAAGAGGCGAGGTTAAATCTTGCCGGGTCTACTTGAATGTTCATTCAGTAACAGGAAATGTGGTAGACACGGAATGATCTGTTGAGTTTTGGCGATGGAAATACTGCAGAGAGTTTGGAAACAACACCGAAGGCCGCGCGCGGTTGTGGAATACGGCTTTAAAATTTTTCTTCCCAGTCCTCCGAATTACGTCACCAGATCACCTAGGTAACGCATTTATCCCTGGAGCGGATCCCATTGACAAGTAAAATCATCTGGTGTTTATAGACAGAGTAAAATCTGAAAGTGTCATTCTTAGCAGGGAATGGGTAAATAGGGACGTAGATGTTCTTAATCATTCACCCCTGAACTGCCTCCCAATGGCGAGTAAAATCGTCTTGTTCTCGATAGACTACAGTAACTAAATCTACAATGTACATACATGTTACTCTTAGGAGGGAATGGGTAAAAAAGGGGGGGGGGGGGGGGCGAGGGATAGTCTTTGAGTGGACTTTGATGTTGCTAGTCCATTCACTCCTAAACTGGTCACCATTGACAAGTAAAATCGCCTGGAAACAGGCAGAGTAAAATCTACAGCTGTCTCTCTTAGAAGAGAATGGGTTAGTTAAGTGAAATTAATGACAGACAAAATACGACCAAAGAAACAGACCTTTCACAAGTCACACATTCACAGTTGGAATTTTGGTCACCAAAGAAATCTTCTCCATAGTAACAAGTGATCTCTTCTCCGGGTTCCAGGTCTCTCAACACCTTCACACAAGCAGTGTCTCGACCTGTAGACACAAACTGATTCCAACAGAAAATTTTAGAGACTGTTACATGTATTTCTTTCCACAACCTACGGCTTTAAATTGAGCAAATGAGCATTACAAACAATGCACACTGCAATAGACTCCCTAAGCGCTTTTCTCATGATTATGATAACAACATAATTTTAAGAAACATAAATTAATATAAATTATAATAATTTATAAATCAAAAATAAATTATAATTAATACATAATAAAGTAGCATGAGTGAAATTTACATGCACTGCAATATATTTGAATAAGTATAGGTAATCACATGATTTCGAGTGCAATTTGGAATAAATAAGCACATTCAAGTAAATTTCCTCAAAAACGACCAAAATTGCATGAGCCTGTGAGGTGAGTGCAATTTGTACATGTAGTCTTTGAAAAAATTTGCAAGTGCATATTTCTTCCAAACTGCACGAGAAAAACCATGAGATTACTTATTAATAATATACATGAAAAAATTTGAGATTGTGAAGCAGAAAAAACGCAGGTGTATCACGCAATCAGGGGAAAAATGCCCCATAAATTGCGCAATGCAGGACGTACGCTTGATTTGAAAACAAAAGATTTGATTGGTTCTGACCAAACCCTATTGTTTATTAGCCAATCATAATCCAGAATTTTGATGTGTAATTTGCACTGGTATTACACTTGATTACACTGGTGGATCACACTTTTTGCAGTGTTACACTTGAACTGCACTGCTCTCAGCAAATCAGAATCGAGTAATTCAGTGTCATGTATATCAGAGACCCTATGCAAAAATGGCTGCCTTTAAATTATTCTTTTGTTCATATGCAAAATAGCCCAACTAACCTCGTTCGGGATAACAAATTCTTTAGAATTTTTGTCTCAAGAACGAGGTTAGTTGGGCTGTTTTGAATATGAACAAAAGAATAATTTAAAGGCAGCCATTTTTGCATAGGGTCTATTATAATACGGAATCAGGGATATACTGTAACCAGACTTAAAATGGGTTCCCCTGACCTCAACTTCTTTTTGCACAAAGTCAAGTTTCATAACCATAACACACATTTCAGATCATCTTCTCTTAAACAAGTCACACAACTTTCATAAAGTTGACAAAATTGGCACCTGAGAAATGCATCTCCTGAGCCGATATCACAAACTGCTTTGCTTTGAAAATTAAATGAATTTTTACATTGCACAGCAATCTGTGACATCATGCCAGGGCTCAACCCACGCCGCTCTACAAGGCTGTGCCACACAACAAATAATTACTTCTTGTTTTGTTAAAATTTAAAAGCAAAATTGCAACGTGAAACTGGAAAAAATGATTTTCCTATTATGTGAAGAGATTAATCCCAGCAAAGGAAAAAAAAATTGAATGGACATTTGCAACAACTCGAGAAGTTGCAATAAAGCATGCAAAATTCAATAAATCCCTTGAATGTGCTGTGTAAACATCCCTAACAGCTGTGTTCAGAGAGCAAAAGGTGTTAAGGTGACTTCTCAATTTTCTGAGTCAAGTTACCCATTACTTTGTTGGCTCTTTTGTTACTTGCAGCAATTTTCTTACCTGACATAACGCAAACGTTTTGAGGATGCAAGCTGGGCAATATTATTTTGTAAGTGTTTGGAAGATTTTTAAGGCTGTCATTAACTATTGCTATCATTATCGATTCGTCACTGTTATTATGATTCATTATGGTATGGGCATGTATGTCTTGCTCATTTTTAAACACACCTTGCAATTAGGACGGCAATCTGCAAGAAACGTAAACAGACAGTTATCAGACAAACAGCAATAATAACAAAAGCTTTCTCCATCTTTTAAAGATGACAGGAACAATAAAACACTTAGTCTATCTATTATTAAAACATAATTTAGGTCCTTTTGTATCAGATATTTTCCCTACCCTAACAGCTTTCAAAAAAGGGAGATAAACAATGCAATGGACTTTAGAATGTTTGCAGGTCAAATTTAGTGCGAAAAAAAGGAAAAAGTCTTTTTTACAATGCTGCAGCTACCACTGATTCATTTACCATGATTGATATAAGCCGCAGGGCCAAGCCAAAGTTGTGATAGATTCTTTCTACAAGAGAACATAATGCTGAAGTCGTTTTCTCCAGGACGCAGGAGCTTCTTTTCTTCCTCTTCAGTCATTTCTGCAATGCATCCACAAAGAAATGGCAGCTTGTCACCCTTGCTCCTAAAAAAAGTGGATGAAGAGGTTGTAAACCGATTGACTCTTTTCAAACCGTCCCACATTGACAAGTATGACATTAGACAGCGTAAAATCTATCAAGTCTCACTCCAAGGAGTGAACGGGTTTAAATAGTAATAATAGTTTTTGCAACGCAGTATAGACCCTTCTCCAAAATGGCGGCAACAGATTTGAATGACTTAAAATTGAACTGAATGAAAAAGTGCTACCAGAAATAGAAAGAGCACCTTTGCTTTAGTAAAGCTGCAGTGTCAGCGTATTAGGTGTTAAATCAACTGAGAAAATGTAAGTTGAAATTTGACAAATTTACAGACATTTGTATGACTGGGGGTATACGCCAGACCCCTAATCATACAAACGTCTGTAAATTTTCCATTTTTCAACTTACATTTTCCAGCTAATATTACACCTGATATTAATGCCGAAACTTTGCAGGGCTACTTATAAGTAAAGGTGCTCTTTCTATTTCTGGTACATTAGTTTCTTCTTGAAAGTAAATTCATGAATAGCATGTTAGATGAGATTCCACAAGTCTGCTCACCATTCACATGTAGCAACAACTTTGGCTCCTCTTTCCTCACCAGAATACCGGTTACAAGTAACAACTTGATATCCAGCATTACGATTAAAAATGCCAATATATCTGAACACCTGATGAAGAAAAATTATAAAATAATAAAGAGCCGAGAAACATACAGAAGATAATAATATTGAAATGTTCATTGATACCAGTTAAGGTAATTATTTCACTAATCATTCAGTTTTATCACGACTCTGTTCAGTAACAGATCACAGATGATGCCAAAATGTGGTAAGGACGAAAAGGCAAGTCGCCCTTGACACCAGAGCGGAAAAGTATGTGTCACCTCTTGATGTCTTGAGTGATTTCTCACCTAAGAGGAAAATTGTCATTTGTGCATGGAGGACCAAATCACCAGCTTTTTGTAAAATGCACACAGGGAGATATCAAAAAGAGTGTTTATATGAGTGAAGGGCAACCTGATGTCATAAGGCATGACCCAAATAAACTCTGTCTCTACAATGTATGTGGCCTCATACAGGTACATACATCTATATTAATAATAATTAGGAGTGTTAGCGATGGTTCTCCCTAGTATTTAAGCCCATCTACATGAGATTTTTTAATAAGGAAGGGGTATTTCTTTATCCTGTTTCCGAAGAAAGCTCTATACAGAGCTCAAAAGGTACCGAATGATTAAATTCTTTTAGTTTATTAATAAATTTCACAAAGGAAGGACTTCTTTTTCAGCTTTACACAAAAAAAGTTAACTATTGCACTACGATTCCTTACACAATTTCATATGAAGCATTTTGTTGCATCATTTTACACTCCAAGACAAAAGTAAAACAACTGAAAACTTTTAAGTTCTGCAAAATAAAAAAATTAGCAATGATCTTGGCAATGGAAATTGTATGGTGGTGTAATATGCCAGCAATTATGGTTTTGGCTGATCTGTGACATTTATAACTAGGCAACGTTTTAAAAATGGTTGGCTTTTGGTTAATTTTCCTCTTTTGTGTTGAAAAATGTACTTTTTATATACAGCTGCATATATTGTTAAATTATGATGATTTAACATTGGTCCTTATTATGAAACCAAAAGGTCGAGACAGCAGACAGCAAATCGTTATCTTTAAGAAGGTTACGACATTTTTTAATTTGGAAGACATGTTTCGATGTTACAAACATCATCATCAATTACAAAATATTGTTACTAAATATTGTGGTCCTTATTATATGATTACTAAAAATAATTGCATTTAAATCACTGAGGTGTCGAGGTGAATTTGACGTACGCCCGTTGCACAGCTGACACCCACCGCAACATGGCGAAAACAGATTACGTCATCCTAAACTTATTTTGAAAAACGGAAGTCACTGATAGTGGAAACCGAAACAGAAAAACCCAAAAGTCGGCGTTTCATATTCACACCAAGGGTTGAAAGGAAAAAATTCAAACTCTGCATAAACATGAAATGAACAAAGGTTTTAAAGTAAGTTGCGATACCGTGCAAAACACGCGTTGACAAGTCGGTGCTTATTACCCGAAAGCGTTCATGACCGCCCATGCAGTCACTACATATCATTGCCTCAAATTTTAAGCACTAAACGAAACAAAACGACGGCCAGAAAAGACTTCAATTCTACAAGAAAGTGTAAAAAAATCAAACTTACATGTTCCTTGAAAGCCGCAATTTGAGGTTTCGATTTTGTGATGAAGAAACATCGCTCCCAATCCCCCGCATTGAAAACTATTTCGTTGTATGCCTGCTCAATATTTCCGTCTTCCTCGTATCTCTCGAGTGCTTTCTTCACAACTTCTCGATCCACCTTCAAAGGGCGAAACCTTGCGGCCATCTTATGCGTGGTAAATCCGAGCATGGTGTCCAAAACTAAGCTGCTCGCTATGTCGTCGCTTTCCGCCAGTTGTCGAGCCTGCGTTGGCGTTCCCGGTTTTAGACCGTCGTTATTCATTACCATCGCTCGATTTCTTACACTGTGCGGGTACAATTGAGCTTCTTCTAACCTATTCTATCGTTAGGTACAAGGTACGAAGCCTGCTAGCTTCCCAACGTCTTCAAAATGACGACAATTTTCGTAATAACAAGTCTGTCGCCATTCCCATCTTACCGTTATTAAAATTAACTAGTCACGTGACACATCAACCATGCGCTTTAGGGGAGGGGGTACGGGCATTTTTGCTTGTCATTATGCTTCTCAAAAACACCGCTTTTCTGACGTTTTTCCCCTTCCTCTTTTTTTCTCGCAATATAACTGAGTAAGCGAAAGGACTTTAACGTAACAAAACAATAACACTGGATATTGGTGAAGGATCTAATCAGCAGAATGAAAAAGAAACATCAAAAACGAAAAGAGGAAGGCTGACAAGAGGGTCCCCAACAGTATTTTCTGGACCCGGGATTTGGCGCTATCGGAGCCCGGGATTCGGGATTCTAAAGAAATATGGGAACGGGATTCGGGATTGCATTTATGGACAGGACACGGGATTTAGCGTTCTTACGAAGCAGGATACGGGAAATCATCAGTTTGAAGCCCCAAGAACCGGGATTTCTGATGGCGGAAATTTAAAATAAACTCAACTTTCGATCGCTGTCGGCAACGACGAAGATATGCTGTAGCGCATAAGCTAGTTACACTCTGTGGTTTTCGAAAATGTAGAACTACACCAACATCGCTGTTCACAACGTACATGATATTATCGATTGTGAGGGAAAGCCAACAAAAAGATAAGTATTTGTTTGGGAATCCCGATAAAAGACTTGAAAAGACAATTATACGAAAAATTTCTCAATTAAAAAGCTTAGCCTTTCTGCCATTGTGGATGGCTTTCTTCACTTGTGTTTGTTTTCCAGATTCGACGCGATTTGAGCCCTTTTTAATTCCTAAGTTGTCAACGGTATAATAAAATCCCAGTCTCTAACTGAAGAGAAAGTTCTGCCTTTGTAATTCCATTTGCAAATGGTTAGACTTTCAGGTCTTCTCGGATAAGGACTATAAACCGTAGGCCCCGTTTCACAAATATCTTCTACGCTCGTAAGTTCCTTGTGGGACGTTAAAGAACCCACACACTATTCGAGAAGAGTGGCTGTCCTGTTCTCTCCAGCAGAAGTGGCGGGCTTGGCGGTGATGTCTCTATAAGATCTTGTAGTGTATGAGGCCACCTAAGCAGAAACAGCCACAAGTCAGAAAGGGACTTTGCCGGGTGATGGAATATGTAGATGTGTATGTCAATGCTGGGTGGTATCAGGTAATGAAAGGCAAGACTCGTTTGCTCTCTTGTGGATCAAGGAGTGCCAGTTCCCTACTTTTAAATTGCACTTCTGAGAGGATCCTTTGAACAGAATTCATGGGTTAACCTCTTTCACGTAGGCGTAATTTAAAATTCTAGACGAGCTCTTCAAATATTTTTAGAAGAGTTTGTTCTGAGAAGTCTCAGAGCCTTCGATAAAGCCTTTTTTGACTCCCGGAGGATGCCACGAGGAGATGTGCGTTCATTGAAATATTTCAACAGGTTTGAAGTGAGTGCGCACATCAAGGACTGAATTACTCTTGAACCTTTCCCCTTTCTAAATGTTTCAGTGTGGCCCAGTGCTTAGGGCGCTTGCCTTGAGATCCGGAGATCCCGGGTTCAAGACCCGCTCTAACCACTCGCTGAATTTGATCCAGGTAGTCCCTGGTTCAACTTCCCAGCTGCACTTGTAAATAGCCAACTGGTTTGCCTCCGGCCAGTTGGGATTCTTAACAGTTATAGTTATTGTGTTCTGTTGTTTCGTTGATTTATTGGCCCTGAAAAGCCCCTATGCATATGGGGAGAGGTCAATTAAGTATGTATGTATGTATTTTCTATCCAGAAATGTAGTTTCTGTACATGAAATTTCAGCCGTTAATTTAATTGTGGGGTGGTGTTTGTTTGCTTGTTCAATGAACCTCATTATCTAGATCTCTTCTCCGTTTAAAGTCCAGAGGGAAAATATGTCGTCTAGATACCGTTTTCCAACGAGCGGTTCTAGTGTGCTTTGGTTTAAAATGTCTATTTCAACCTCAGCTATGAAAATATTGGCAAAGGCGACTGCCATTTTTGTACCCAGGTAATGTTGACCACGTGACCGTTTTCCTCCCCGTTTGTAACGCCCGCTTTTCGCAGTTTGCCATTTTTAGCCTAACGGAAAGTGTTTTTATGCTAATTAGGAATCTTAGGAAGATAAGTATTCAAAAGGAGGTTTTTGTAACAATCTTAATGAACAGAACAAGACTTTTAAATTTGAAAAAAGACATGTTTCGGCAACTCCTGTGCCATCATCAGTTTGTGGATGGAATAACAATGATGTACAACATATAGCGGAAAATTAGAATAACAATGGTGTGATACAACAACTGAATACAAAGAGAGATTAAGATGTACATGAAACAATTGTTGATTTAGGGAGGGTTTCTCCCAATGAATGTGCAATGCCTCCTTGATTTTTAATTGTGTCCGTGTTGTTGCTTGATCTATGACAACAAAGCAATTGTTTCATGTACATCTTAATCTCTCTTTGTAATCAGTTGTTGTATCACACTATTGTTATTCTAATTTTCCGCTATACATTGTACTGTACATCATTGTTATTCCATCCACAAACTGACGATGGCACAGAAGTTGCCGAAACATGTCTTTTTTCAAATTTAAAAGTCGTGTTCTCTTCATTAAGATAAGTATTTATGTTGATGATTGTATACATTAGCACAAAGAACAGATTCAATTACTACTAACAATGGACAATCCTGCATCATGCATTTGGTTTCAAAACTGTGATTGTGAATGCTACAATTAAGGTCAATTGGATCATCAAAGTTGGTAGAAAAGACTAACAGGGTGTATTTTAAATCAGCTGTAGTTGTAATTGACGACGACGTTTGGACATCATGTTGTGACGTCATTACCGGGACCGGGATTGGCCGATGTAAACGTTCGGGATTTCGGGCCGGATTAAGGGAAACTTTTGGTCGGGATGGTGGGATTGAAGAACCCTATTGGGGACCCTCTGACAAGGCTGATCAGTGAACGGTAAAAAATATGTCATCAAACTCTTGTTTTCTTTTCGCGAATATACATTACAAGACAATAAACTAGAAGCAAATTAAGTGTTTCATGGATCAAGCAGGCGTTGCTGCCTGTTGATCTATCGATCGTCTTTAAATTTGATTGACGTTTGACTTAGATGTTTGATTTATATTTCAATCACGTTTATAGCCAGCATAAGTCAGATCATTCAGTGTGTCGGTATCGATCCGAGTTTCCAGAGATAACCGGAAGAAATAACCGAAAGAGCTAACCAGTGAAGGGAGACTTGTAAAGCCCGTCACAAAGTTAAGTTACTCAGTCGGTTATACTTGAAGTTCGCGTACAAATCGAGTCAGCCATCTCAGGGTAGTAATTCGGTGCGATGTGCCCTCACTTTGAAACGAAATTGCTCGTTGTAGCGAGGCTACAAAGGCTAATTAGCGTTAAAACAAAAGAATATATTTTATTTGGCCGCCACTATGAAAGAGGGTCTATCGTTCAGTGCTCGTGTCCTCCATAATTATAACCTTCTCATTGCTGCCGTTTTCGTCGTCCTTGCTTAAGCCCTCTGGAGTCGATTTGACTGCGAATGAACACAATCTAAGCTGCACAATAAGGAAATAAGCCATTTTCGAGTTGATGTTTGTCTCGGTTTCGAAGTGAGTCTTGGTGCTCAACTATTGAAGTGGAAATGAGTTTGATTTGCATAAATATACGCAACTCATTTCCATTTGAATGGTTCACCAGCACTCGCTTTAAAACTGAAGCACGCAGCAACTCGGAAATGGGCTATTGACACATCTTTAGAACGTGTGTCACAAAATTGAAGAGATAACAGGACAAGTTTAACAAGAAAAGAACGCAAGTGTATTAAGGCTTGACCAATCTAATCATCATGCATATTTTTATTTGAAGGGAAGCATTTGTCCAATGTCCATGAAACTTAACAGAAAGTTTTTTTTTTATCGGTGTTGTTATTAATTGGCCAAAATATTTTGCATCGCATTTTGGTCACGTGACCCTAAAACAACTCATAACGTCTTTATCCTTTACTCAAAAATGGGGAACATTTATAATTCAAAATTTTGAAAACGTTTGGCATTAACACGTTTAGCACAACTGTGCCTACCGAATGCCGCCTTTTAATGTGGTACTCCGTATTAACCTTTTAAGATATTCGGATGTTTATCATGTCACGTGACCTATTTTCGTCAATTCTTCATTGCTCTTAATATGTGGACATGATTAAAAGGCGGCATGACAAAGCCCTTAGAAGGGGTCATAGAATAATCAAGAAACAATATTGATATAATGGAGTTGAATGTTCCCCATTTTTGAGTAAAAAACATCACTGTTATAAGTCGATATCTGGTCACGTGACAAAAATTTGGTACGGAAAATTTGGAAAAGTTATAACAATACCGATAACTAACTGCCTGCCAAGTTTCATAGGCCCTGGGCAAATGCTTTCCCTTCAAATAAAAATATGCATAATAGTTAGGCTGGTCAAGCCTTAATACACTTGAGAATGTAAATTGTAAAATGTAAGAATGTAAACTCTGTCGTTAGTCACCATAAAGTCTACATTTTACATTGTGGTCTTTTTTATTGTATACTAAACAACTGATAGATTTTTACAATATCAAACTAATGCTTAGCTTACCCATATATATTGTACATATACGTTCGGGAACACCGTGAATTGAATATTTTTCCATACATATTTTAATTTTCAACGTCATAGTTTGTTTTTGCGCGTTTAGTTTCTATCACAGGTGCTCCGAACAAGGTTACTTGCTTTTGATATCCCTCCGAACGAGGACTAGGAAAGCACGCGGCATTAGAGTAGCGAAAGAGTAACGCATACATGAGTGCGAAAATGGATTGCCGCTGGACCACAAGCTTGATAAACTGATAAACGGGGGCTAGCGATTCTGGCTTTTCCTTTGAATACTGTATCACAGGAAAGGGAGGGGTCCTATTCAACCCTTGGTCTTGGAAAGCTGTGAGAAGCCCAGAGTACACGCTTAAGCTCTTGGTGAAAAAGAAGTTGTAAATAATCAACATGTCAGCCTTGAAGCCAAATGTTTCTCGATTTCCTTTTATTTCCTTCCGTGATCTTTCTGGGTTTAGTATTTTACTGAACCACATGTCTTCTCAGGGGGTATTTACCAAAGATAAATACCATGGCACTGAAATGATTTACGATACCAAAACAATATCGTGTACTATTGGAGCTACGCATTACGTAAGGACAACTTGAATCTCCTGAAAAAACTGGCAAAACGCAGCTCAGTTGATAGTTATGGAAAAAAGCACCGTCTTGTTACTGCACTACCACACGTACTCAATACGTTCCGACTTCAAAAAATATCCCGTATCTCCGTAATCCCTTCTCCCAGCCAAAAATTCCGTACCCCTACAATTTTTTTTACCTTCATATCCCGTATCCTGATCGATCGCTTCTCGGCCTTTTGGCTAAGAGTAGTTTCTCGGGAAACGGCTACGGTCAAGTCCCATTGTACTACGTACGGTACTTTTTTCATTCCCATAAGAGGCAGGCACAGAACAGTTTCGGCTGTTTGTCTGTTCTCCCGAGAAGCGATCACGAGGGTTTTTTGGTTTCGTTTTTGATAGTTTTTGTTCACCTCGAGTGTAGAATCACGACGAACTTTTGTAGTTTCTGAGATCTATTTACTACTTGTAGCTTTTGTTGAGTTTTGAATCAATGATAGAGAGAGTTTTTTGAACCCGGACTGGACTACTAGATTGAAAAACCTTTATACTAAATTAGCTGATACCTTTGGAAGGAATCTTCATTTGACAGAAATTGATTTGTCAAATCAACATGGCCGGAGTACTACACTTTCACTGGCTCTCACTGTTAACTTCCTTTCCCAGGCCCTCAGAGTAAACACGTCTCTTACTACTTTGGATTTGTCTTCCAACTTCATAAGTGCTGAGGGTGCTACTTCACTTTCCCGGGCCCTCATAGTAAACACTTGCCTTACTACTTTGTATTTATCTCACAACTCCATTCGTGCCGGGGGTGATACTTCCCTTTCCCAGGCCCTCGCAGTAAACACCTTCCTTGCAACTTTAAATTTATCTTCCAACTCCATTGGTGATGAAGGTTCTACTTCCCTTTCTGAGGCCCTCACAGTAAACACGAGGAAGTACTCCAGTTGATAAAAGAAGAATTGCCAGACGTTAATTTCGTGCCTCGCCTTTAGGTGTCCAAAGTCATTACTGGCGCACTAAACTTCAAACTGTTGACAATTATTTGCTGTGTCATCTACACTATCAAATATATTTGTCACATAAAAATTGCTCGTGTAAACGGGGCTTTAGTTTAGACTCTCGCATATTACTTCAGTGATAACGTGATCGTCTTTCTTAAGATCTTAGTGTTTACGTCGACGCCGACGAAATCTAACTCCATGCTCAGTGCTTTACCTTTATGTGGAAAGATCTCATGACCCCTAGATATTGTATTTTGGCGGTTAAGGTTAAGGAATTTTGACGACTATATGTCCCACACTCAGAGATTGAAATTCATTTTTTTGCTAATGCGTCACGAGGAAATGTGAATTTCAGTTTAGCTATTTTTACATGAACTGGAAACGACAGAAAAATTGCCTCTCGAGATACCCCCATGGGCAGCAGGCGCGCTCGATCACAAATGAAAAGGAGCGTTCCGATCGAGAACCCATTTGCAGACAAGTTGCCCCAATCCGATGATTTTCTTACGACTTTAGTCCGAACTAAATTGAAATGCTAAATCACCAATTTCGTTGCTCCTTCGTTATCTCTTTACTTTGATGGAACGTCAAACCACTAAAAACATACCTCAGTTTGACACTTGAAAAGAAACATTTGCCACAATTCCTCGACTTTGACTTTAAAACGCCGATAAGGAAGACGACTAAGGTCACATTTTGTTCTTTAATCTTGCTTTTATATTTAATTTAGTGGGCGACCATTTCATTACTCTAGCGGTTAAAAATGACCGTCCGCACGCATCCATGCATATATATCTTACGTAATTCCCGTTGGGAAAAGTTTGGAAACATAAGAAATAACTTGTTTGTTCAAACTAGGGCGGAATTGTTGGATCATTAGCCTCTCGACGATCCTACGTTTATGGAATGTTTGTGCTGAAGAGTTAGGGTTTATATTTAATTTAGTGGGCGACCATTTCATTACTCTAGCACCTGGTTCAAACTATATTCATATAGTAGCGTTTACTCGTATAATTGAGGTACTCTGCAGTAGCTTATATGCTATTTACAAGGTAATTTTTGTGAAATTAAAATGTTAAAACCAAATATTTTCGGCTGTTTGCCATCATCAGGGTTAAAAATGACCGTCCGCACGCATCCATGCATATATATATCTTATGTAATTCCCGTTGGGAAAAGTTTAAAAACATAAGAAATAACTTGTTTGTTCAGACTAGGGCGGAATTGTTGGATCATTAGCCCCTCGACGATCCTACGTTTATGGAATGTTTGTGCTGAAGAGAGAACGCGCCAAGGGAAAAAATGTGATGAGTTTTCATGCACGTGTTTTCCAAGTTCAAAGGTGTAAGCAGGATTTGAATGATCCGCAATTCGCACTGCTAACTTTCTCACAGTCTCGCCAATGCAATCAACACCACAAAAACAATTTCCTTTGTAAACAACTTAAGATCTGTGGGTGTTTTTGTCTTTGTTGTAAAAAAGGCTTTTCTTTGTTTGCCACAGGATTATAAAGATGGAACTGAAATTAATGAATTTGTTAAGTTTTGCAATAAAAGTTTTACTGAGTTTTTCGTTTCTGCCGCAAAACGGAACCTTAATGAAAACTTTCCTTCTACAGTACCTTGCTTACACAAACTAAGCATGTGTCTGTTCTGAACTAGTGTTTGTTAATATACCAACTTTACGAGAAAAAATGCTACTTTTCTTTCGAGCAAACTACCCTGAATAAGTGAGAACAGGATATTAAACAAATTATATGGACATGCCTACCATATATGGACATGCCTACCATATATGGACATGCCTACCATATATGGACATGCCTACCATATATGGACATGCCTACCATATATGGACATGCCTACCATATATGGACATGCCTACCATATATGGACATGCCTACCATATATGGACATGCCTACCATATATGGACATGCCTACCATATATGGACATGCCTACCATATATGGACATGCCTACCATATATGGACATGCCTACCATATATGGACATGCCTACCATATATGGACATGCCTACCATATATGGACATGCCTACCATATATGGACATGCCTACCATATATGGACATGCCTACCATATATGGACATGCCTACCATATATGGACATGCCTACCATATATGGACATGCCTACCATATATGGACATGCCTACCATATATGGACATGCCTACCATATATGGACATGCCTACCATATATGGACATGCCTACCATATATGGACATGCCTACCATATATGGACATGCCTACCATATATGGACATGCCTACCATATATGGACATGCCTACCATATATGGACATGCCTACCATATATGGACATGCCTACCATATATGGACATGCCTACCATATATGGACATGCCTACCATATATGGACATGCCTACCATATATGGACATGCCTACCATATATGGACATGCCTACCATATATGGACATGCCTACCATATATGGACATGCCTACCATATATGGACATGCCTACCATATATGGACATGCCTACCATATATGGACATGCCTACCATATATGGACATGCCTACCATATATGGACATGCCTACCATATATGGACATGCCTACCATATATGGACATGCCTACCATATATGGACATGCCTACCATATATGGACATGCCTACCATATATGGACATGCCTACCATATATGGACATGCCTACCATATATGGACATGCCTACCATATATGGACATGCCTACCATATATGGACATGCCTACCATATATGGACATGCCTACCATATATGGACATGCCTACCATATATGGACATGCCTACCATATATGGACATGCCTACCATATATGGACATGCCTACCATATATGGACATGCCTACCATATATGGACATGCCTACCATATATGGACATGCCTACCATATATGGACATGCCTACCATATATGGACATGCCTACCATATATGGACATGCCTACCATATATGGACATGCCTACCATATATGGACATGCCTACCATATATGGACATGCCTACCATATATGGACATGCCTACCATATATGGACATGCCTACCATATATGGACATGCCTACCATATATGGACATGCCTACCATATATGGACATGCCTACCATATATGGACATGCCTACCATATATGGACATGCCTACCATATATGGACATGCCTACCATATATGGACATGCCTACCATATATGGACATGCCTACCATATATGGACATGCCTACCATATATGGACATGCCTACCATATATGGACATGCCTACCATATATGGACATGCCTACCATATATGGACATGCCTACCATATATGGACATGCCTACCATATATGGACATGCCTACCATATATGGACATGCCTACCATATATGGACATGCCTACCATATATGGACATGCCTACCATATATGGACATGCCTACCATATATGGACATGCCTACCATATATGGACATGCCTACCATATATGGACATGCCTACCATATATGGACATGCCTACCATATATGGACATGCCTACCATATATGGACATGCCTACCATATATGGACATGCCTACCATATATGGACATGCCTACCATATATGGACATGCCTACCATATATGGACATGCCTACCATATATGGACATGCCTACCATATATGGACATGCCTACCATATATGGACATGCCTACCATATATGGACATGCCTACCATATATGGACATGCCTACCATATATGGACATGCCTACCATATATGGACATGCCTACCATATATGGACATGCCTACCATATATGGACATGCCTACCATATATGGACATGCCTACCATATATGGACATGCCTACCATATATGGACATGCCTACCATATATGGACATGCCTACCATATATGGACATGCCTACCATATATGGACATGCCTACCATATATGGACATGCCTACCATATATGGACATGCCTACCATATATGGACATGCCTACCATATATGGACATGCCTACCATATATGGACATGCCTACCATATATGGACATGCCTACCATATATGGACATGCCTACCATATATGGACATGCCTACCATATATGGACATGCCTACCATATATGGACATGCCTACCATATATGGACATGCCTACCATATATGGACATGCCTACCATATATGGACATGCCTACCATATATGGACATGCCTACCATATATGGACATGCCTACCATATATGGACATGCCTACCATATATGGACATGCCTACCATATATGGACATGCCTACCATATATGGACATGCCTACCATATATGGACATGCCTACCATATATGGACATGCCTACCATATATGGACATGCCTACCATATATGGACATGCCTACCATATATGGACATGCCTACCATATATGGACATGCCTACCATATATGGACATGCCTACCATATATGGACATGCCTACCATATATGGACATGCCTACCATATATGGACATGCCTACCATATATGGACATGCCTACCATATATGGACATGCCTACCATATATGGACATGCCTACCATATATGGACATGCCTACCATATATGGACATGCCTACCATATATGGACATGCCTACCATATATGGACATGCCTACCATATATGGACATGCCTACCATATATGGACATGCCTACCATATATGGACATGCCTACCATATATGGACATGCCTACCATATATGGACATTGAAAAGATATTGAAGGGCCGCAGCCAGGATGAAACATAGTTAAAAACTACGAGCTTTCGACTGCCCGAACTGCAGTCTTCGACGGGTGAAATGAATGATAACAAAGCGATGAGAAAATTTAAATAAAACCGTACATTGCAAAATGATGGGAATGTAGAACATTTTCTACTTCTCACCATTTTGCAATGAAGGTTTTTCTTTAAATTTTCTTATTGATTTCTTATCATTAATTTTACCCGTCGAAGACTGCAGTTCGGGCAGTGGAAAGCTCGTAGTTTTTAATCATTTTAGCTGGATTTTAACTAGGCTAGATACTGGAACGAAGGGTTTGATCTTTCTCATGAAACTTATGCCAGACGACACTTCCTTTAATACACTTGCTATCTTATGTCAGGGATTCATTAGAGGGTCTTTTCAAGAACCGTATAATGCAGTGATTGATCAAACTAAAGAGCTCTACGCTTCCAGAGGTTAAAGGTGTTGGTACATATTCAAAAACATAACCTGGAATGCTTGGATAAAAGTAATTCTCATTTGAAATTGTAATTTTGTCTTCCTGATTACATTAAAGTAGAAATCAGGTTCGTCGAATGATAGATACATTTTCCAGATTACGGTTTATACTAGCAATATTGTTATGAAAAACTGAAAAGATAAAATCACCCCTTTCTTGCGGGAGTTTTTCCCTGTAACTTATTGAAGCTATGCGGAGAAAAATGTCTACTTTGGATTCGCTGGCTTGGGAGATTATGATTAGTGCTCAAATTGCAGATCAGTTTTAAGATATCTAAGTCGTATAGACTGGTTAATTTTATCTAAATTTCTCCAAGGGTGTACAGTATCAGGAATCGAAATGTTAAACTGTCCGTGACACACAGCGAGACAGAAGAAGTAATTAATTTATCAAAAAAATCTGACAGCGGTGCTGGTACAACGGGAAATTCTGAACGCGTGGGTCACTGCAACAGGTAAAAAAAAAAGGTAAAGTCTCTGCTTAAGAGCCAGAAGGCTCATCAGGCCGGCGCTTATCTCCGGTTTCAGTAGCATGAAGCGACTAGGAGTATTTATACTCCCCCCTGGATGGGATGATAAGTCCATCGCAACGGGTGCAGTCCCTTATTTTTGTCCTGTTCCCAAACCTTTCTCGGTCTTTATATTCGATTGCGTGACAGCCTGCGTAGCAAGCGTTTCCAGCGGGCGAGAAGCGAGCTCATTTTTTCTGGCTTTGCAAGAATTGGAAGGGGGAGGAGAGGAGAAAGAAACGCTTGCGGACAAACCCCTCTCTCACTCACTTTCTCTCAAGAAATAATACATCGAGTAGTTAGCTCCGCTGTCGATAAACGGTTTAGCGAACAATGATTTAGGAGCTATGTATTAAATTTAGTGAAATAAGAAACGCGAACACGTTTATAAATATTCAATGAATAAACTTCAACGAAACAAATGTTCAAGTTGCAAGTCTTTTAACGTGGCAAATGCTCCGGAACTTGAGTGTTCAGGAGTTAACTCCACTGATTACTCCAAACGTTCATGATCATACTGCGTCCAATGCATTCCAAAGGAATGCCCTCAAACCGAGTTTGGATCTCGCCACGTGCAAATACTTGACGCGCATGCAGTATTGCTTCTTGGTCACCAGCAACAAACGCATTAAGGGTTGTTCACAATCACATTTGTTTGAACATTTTTTATCCGAAATGAATGAATTTCTGACTCGCTTGTTTTTGTGAAGTGTTACGTTTGTCCTATTGTTATTATAAAAAAAGCTTTTGGGGGATTACAATGATAGGGCAACTTCAGTAGCTCCCGTTCGTCACAATTATTCAAAATGGCAGCGCATCAGGGAAATTGGAACTTCTAAAATTCGTTAACATTTTATAACAATCAGCAAATAATCTGCCTTTCTTTGTACGGTCTCTAGATCTTCGACAGCGTCAACTTCTGTCAACTTTTTTCTCCCTGCAAATCCACAACCTGAAGTTACCAATGCTAAACTCCTACCCGATAAAAGGACACTTTTGGTCTATTGAAGTTACACATTGCCATATCTTTCACGGTCGTCCTCGTCGTCGACGTAGATTTCGGGGTCTCAGTTTTCGCAGAGGACGGTAAACTGTATTAAAATTAACTTCACGTGCTGAACGTGCAGAGCGGTTGTTTTTCTTCTTTAACCTGTTTCGTGGCCTCCCCTTTATTAACATCATTGTTAAGTATTTGTTGTAGTACCCACCCACCCAATAATAACAATAGAACCTGCTCCGCACCGGTAGGTCAAGGGCTCCAACCCTATTTAAGTTTTGAATTTCTCAGGTTTCTCTACGCATTTGCTAAATTGCGTTCAAAACTGCGAGGATCATGGCTTTACTTGATAACCAAAACTCAACATTATTGCTGACGAATATCATTAAGTTCAAGAAAACTGATTCTCGTGAAAGTGAACTGTAAGGAGCCCATGTTTTCCGATCTGCTCATCTTAACTCACAAATTACTCATTGCTTAAAAGCATTTAAACGAAGTCGATGCTAATACTAGTATATCCAAACTGGCCATTATTCCACGGATCACTGGTCAAGAATTGGGAAAAGATTGGACTCGTTGTTCTGTGTATGAGCAATAAAGAGGAAGCGGTGGTTGGGCACTACAAAAAATACTTAACACCATCTTTTAGCTACCCACTCAACCCCCCAATTCCGAACACGATTCTATAACTATAACAATAAATTACACCATTAAAAAAATGCTTTCCGTGAATACCGTGCCGTATAGAGCATTGCTGATTGCGCGTTTAAACGACCTGGGGGATTCCGCGCACCTTGCCTCACAAGGAAGGCAATTTTACAGTGTGGCGCCACTATAAAACTATTTTTGAAATAATTTGTACTTAGTAATTTAACAATAAGTTTGTTCTCGGAGTCCCTCAAGTTGTAACTTGTATTTCGTTCAGAAAATTTCGATGTATGCTTCGCTGGCGATAAAGATTTTTCCACAGCAGAATTTCCAACAATTTGGCCAGCATCAGCGTCATAATGTTAAAACGCGGGCTACTCTATTCTGCAATTTTTGCACCTTTGTCTTGTAAAGTTACCCCACAGGTTCCCCAAACAATGCTACAGGAGGTGGCATTAAATATGTAAGGTAGTCTGAGGAAGCAGCATCCTTGGAGACCCAGGGGCAGTTAATCGGGTCGATAAAATATTATTTCTCTTTTTCTTGAGGGTCAAACGCGCAGTGCGTGCTTAGGATTGATTTTAAGACAAATATTTCTCGTTCATCTGTTTTCCGTGACAATTTCTTTAATTAGACTCTTGACTCGTTTAAATCGCTTTATTTGAATAGACTTTTTAACGTTTTTGATTGCGATAATTTGTTCCTTTAAAGAAATCTGCCTTAAAATGTCGTGGTGGAAATATTGTTGAATTTTTTTGCCTGTACATGCTAAGTGGTAGTCGTTAGTAGAATTCGAGAATAGTCTTTAGTTTATAAATATGTAGATTCTAGGTCATAATAGACCACTTTCGATATATTAAAATTCCTGTCCTAAACAAAAGGCATCATCTCGAGACTCTGGGGAATAAACTCATACAAATCCTTATATTTATTCCCCAGAGCCTCGAGATGATGCCTTTTCTTTCGGACTGAATTTTAATATATCGAAATTGGTCTATTTGTAATTAGATTTGAATTGCCACTTGGGTAAGGAGAGGGTTCTTGATATTTTAGGAGATTGGATTGGGGGACATATGTCCTATTGTTTAACACCTGAACAGTGTACAAAGTCTGAAATAATGATAACTTGGCGTATCCCTGACGCCGACCCAGGAATTTGCGCACAGCTACGTTAGACAGATTTCCCCGAGGGTCAAGTAATGTAAACTATTACCGAATACGCGACGTAAACGGCGCCAATAGACTACTTTCATAAATGGCGACCACTTTTGCATTCTTTTGTTTTAATGTTAATTAGACCTACTGCCCTCATTTTGAAACAAATATTCTTTTGAAAAGTGCTTTTCGTAACGAGGCTAGTAGGGCTTATTAGCATTAAAACAAAGGAATATTTTATTTGGCCGCCATTATGAAAGAGGTCTATGACCCTATCCTAGTATCCACGCCTAGCCATACAGGCATAAAGACATGGAACATTGACTGAGTTGGCGACATCTAACCATAACCAAACACCCCCGGTAGGCATAACGTAGGTTTTGTGGCCAGCCAAAGACGGAAAATGCCAGTTAATTTCAACCTAATGCAAAGTTTAGTTGCAGACAAACATATAAGTGGCACCTGAGCCTACAGCAGTTTGGAGTATTCATGCCCGGCCAGAAAGGCTCCGGTGAACGCGCGATTCGAACTGAACGCCAAGTTCAGTGATATGGTACTCCAAACCAAACAGACAGACAAACGATTGGCATCCGAACTTAGTCCACTATTCGTGCCCGGCCCGAGAGGCCCAAATGTAAGCAATTTTAACGGAACCCGAGGTTCAGGTACAGCCAAACACACTATAGTGGCCGCCTAAACCCAGTCCCCGCCCGAGAGACCCAAATGCAAACAAATTATTACAACCGAATCCGCAACCTAGTTCCCAGGGCTCTCTCCTACCCGTCCCCACCGGACGAGGTTGCCAAATCCGAAGCTTGCTATTATGATCAAAAAATCTTTTTTTTTTTCTTCAAGATTTTGAAAGTGCGTTTCGCCCAACACCCGATTGGCAAAATTCTATGCATTTATTTTTATCCAAAGGCTTTTTCGTTTGAGTTTAAGAATTGCCCAAAACGGAAAATACCATAATACTCTTTGTTTGTCTACCCAAATTTTCCAGTTTCTCTTGGGACTTACAATGGTCCTAAGAGAAAAAAACAATGCCCATTCAAAATTTGAGTGGACAAACAAAGAGTATTATGGTATTTTCCGTTTCGGGCAATTGATTTCACTGACACCCTCTTGGCTGATCGCCATCTTGAATGACCGAGAAAGACTGAAAAATAGTATTACCCAGAAGTCACTAGAAGCAAAGCGATTCTCTGGTTCCTTCAACGCCATGAGGAAAAGAAAGGCGAGTGAATCTGCTCTATATTTTGTAAGACAAAGGTCATCGAATCTTTTTAACAAGGTTGAGATGTAATCCAATAGAAAAGCTATTGTTTCCGTTGTGTTCTGGTGCATATTTTTCGCATATGTTTGAATATTCATGAGTTTTCTTCTTGCAGCTTGTGTATGCTTGCTTGAATTCATAAGCATAATAAATGTATTTAATTAAATTTACCATTTAGGTTCTTGTTCAGTACGACGAGAGCCGCAAGGCTCTAGCTAGTAGTTTGTGAGAGTTTTATCAATACGATGAAAACAGAATTCAAATTTGATATTGACGACGAAATCTTGGTTCAGCAATTCGAAGAGGAATGGCAGGATTTCGTTCATGTCGACGCTCTGGAACACGTGGCAGATCGTTCTAAGCTCCGGGTGCCCCTGGGGTGAGGAATTTGCACTTTTTTGACCCAGGATGACTTCCCTGGGGCCGGGCATTTGAACAGAAAAACTGATCTGAGTTCAAATCCCCCGCCTATGCCCGGCCTCCCCCCCCACCAGCAGCAGCTTAACATTGATAAATGCATAACACACTCCGGTTCGCACTTGTGAAATAAGTACAAGCACAAAAAAAATTTCCTCTTCTTGTGTTCGTGCTTATGCTTGTGTTTATGCTTACTTCCCGCCCGTTCCCACACGATATTTCTTGATTCAGCTCTCTTAAGATTCTAAAGCTAGTAATGGCGGACCATTGAATAAGAAAATTCCAGTTAAAATTAAGAATATGCACTTCAATGTATGGTCCCGAGGGGGAAAGTTAATTGTTTTCCCGAGAATCCTGATTAAAACTAAATACTGTCCCGAGTGACCAGACATAAGTACTTTTGTTATATATTTAGAATTGCAGCAAAACATCCGGTGCGGGAAACAACTGAGGAATTGTATCCCGGTCAGGTAACAGTTGAATTTGATTAGGGGCACTTGACCAAGAATCAACCAATCACAGTGCTCGTTTTGTTGAGTGAAAGTCTAGGTATGTAACAAATAGATTTCTTTTTGAAATCAAGGCTTAAAACTTGGGCCACTTCACAGTTAACAAAGTTTTGAAATCAAAAGAAAACGAAGAATTGAGTTTTTGGTCATAGCTATAGCAGCACTTTTAACTGGCACCAGAACCTAATTCTGAACAATATTCAATACTTGTTAGGTTCTCCTATTTCTCATGTTATATGTTTGGCGTTGGCGGCACTCAGGGTTCGGTGGAAACCCAAAGTAAAACAATTCCACTTATTAAACACGAAGTTCAGTTACAGCCAAACATACCGAATTGGCACCTTAACCTACAACGTAGTTCAGTATTTGTGCCGGCCCGGGAGGCCCAAATGTAAACAACAGGCAAGAAAATTCAACAAACACGCGAGGTTGAGTTGTTGCCAAACACACGCAACTTGTAGTTGTCCCAAACGAAAAAAAATAAAATGAGCACCAGGAGGATTCAAGTTCAGTACAGTGAAATACACCGAAGAGAGCAAGAGCCACGCTCCCGGTCAGAAAAACTGAAATGTAGATGACATTTACATTCCACCGAACCCTGAGTGCCGCCAACGCCAAACATATAACATGAGAAATAGGAGAACCTAACAAGTATTGATGACGTCCCAAATCAAAATAAGGTAACATAAACAAGGAATTGGTAAATGCGAAATAACCTGACGAACAGGAGAACTCATAGCCTGCGAAAGCATCCGTTTCTCCTTCGCTCTTCGCCGCTGGGGACGTTTCGCTAGGAGGAACGACGTTCCTCCTTCTCGCGAAACGTCCCCAGCGGCGAAGAGCGAAGGAGAAACGGATGCTTTCGCAGGCTAGAGAACTCAGAAAAATTAACATTTGACCAGAGAAGCATAACGGTCCAAGTAATGAAACTGACTCCAGTTTGAAAAACAGAAAACATATCTACCTCTAAATTCGCCGCTTGAGGTGGAGCTTGTTGGATTTGTTGAACAGGAGAAGCCGGTGGTCCTGGCGCTTGAGGAACTTTAACCATAGAAGGACAGAAAAAAACCCAAACACTTTGAACCAGCGGCCGTGGATTTTACGGCAAAAGAGAACAAGAAGATGGGGCGCCTTACCTTTATAGTCGCGAATTATGAATACATAAACCGTGTGAATTCCACTCTTTGTTGTCACATTCCAGCGCTTAATACACTCCCGTGGAGCATTTTGTCAAAAACGAGTGCGAGTGTTTCCTCAGGGGTTACAAACACCGAGAAGCAAATGAAAGCACGACGCGGTAGGCGGAGTACTTTTATTGTTTCGAGGTGTTTGAAACCTCTGATGAATCACGAAGCACGAGTTTTTGACATGACTTCCCAACTACTACATATAAGTGTTATGTGAGGATCTTTTGTTTTGTCAGGCAAGTGATAGTAATTTGAAAAGGAAATCAATCTAAAAGGTAGAACTTTCGAAGAAATTTACATAATAGGGTGTAATGGAGAGCGAGACAGAATCACGTCGTTTTCGCCTGCCAAAATCGTCTTCCAAGGAAACGAGGCCCTTCCAGTTTCAACTAAATCTAAATATGAAAAGAATTGGGCTGTGCTGAGAGATGCAAGTGCGGGTTTTAGATTGCGATGAACTAAGCCTTGAGGGCAGACATCGCTGAAATGGATGCTCTGTCGCTGAATGATTGGGTGTCCAAATTCGTTTTAATCCTCTGGACGCTAACAATAAGAGGTACTGCGAACGTTTTATGTCGATTATCATTCGGGAAATTTAAAATGCATAAAGGTTCATTTAAATTCAAGTGTCTTGATCAGTGTCTTGATCAGTTTTTGAACTAACTCGGGCGTTTCTTGATCTGTAGTTTCATTGGCTATCAAGATACATGCACCTGACCAAAATGGGGCACTCCGATTGACTAATAGCCTTATGAATTATTAATGATCAAGATTTGGAATGACTCAAACCATTCGCGCATTTCAAAACTTTTTCTATTCGTGGCACAAAATTTATGATGTTTTCATCTCGCAAATTTTGTTGCTGACGGCAAATTGTTTTATTCTCGATCGACACTTCCTAAAACTTCCTTCTGCTCTCCTTAAAAACTACATATCAATGTTTATTTACTTATGCGTCAATATTCCTTTTGCATAAAGCAAGCTAACAAAATCTGTACCTTGCTTAGTTCGCATTTTTGAGCGTTAAAATAGAATTTTTGGTCGTATGTTCCTGACAGCAAGTCGTATATTTTGATGTCCCCCATCCAGATACTAACCCCACCGGAAAGGGATTAACATCAGTAAACATTGGTCTTGGAAAGCTTTGAGAAGCTCAGAATACACGCTTAAGCTTGAGGTGAAAAAGACGTTGTAAATGATCAACATGTCAGCCTTGACGCCAAATGTTTCTCGATTTCCTTTTATTTTCTTCAATCTTTCTGGGTTTAGTATTTTACAGAACCACATGTATTCTCAGGGGGTATTTACCAAAGATATCTATCAGGGCACTGAAATGATTTACGATACCAAAACAATATCGTGTAGGATTAGAGCTACATATTATGCAAGGACAACTTGAATCTCCTGAAAAAACAAAACGCAGCTCAGTTGACAGTTATGGAAAAAGTACCGTCAAGTTACTGCACTACCACACGTACGCAGTGCGTTCCTACTTTTAAAAATATCCCGTATCTCCTTAATTCCCCCTCCCCCCCCCCCCCCTTCCCCCAGCCAAAAATCCCGTATCCTTACAATTTTTTTAACGAAATATCCCGTATCCTGATCGCTTCTCGGCCTTTTGGCTAAGATTAGTTTCTCGGTCAAGTACTATTGTACTAAGTACGGTACCTTTTCAGGCACAGAACAGTTTCGGATGTTTGTCTGTTCTCTCGAGAAGCGATCACTAGGGTTTTTTGTTTTCTTTTTTGATAGTTTTTTTGTTCACCTTGAGTGTAGAATCATGACGAACTTTTCTAGTTTCTGAGAACTATTTACTACTTGTAGCTTTTGTTGAGTTTTGACTCGATGATTGAGAGAGTTTTGGCGATTTGAAACCGGATTGGACTATTGGATTTAATTTTTTTCTTAACGAGATTTCAAGTTATTGTGGAACGTTTGGTACCAAGTTACTCTTATACTGAAATTGTAAAAATTAGAACTTTGGACTGGACTATAGAACTTTTAGATTTTTGAGCATTAAGAGAAATGGAGTACAGATGTTGTCTTCTTGTCTTCGCCACGGCAGATTTAAACAGTTTTCAAGGAAAAAGTGTCTTTTTGTCTTCGCCACGGTAGATTTAAACAGTTTGCAAGGAACTAAACCAGGATTACGGAACCGGACTTCAAATACAGCAGGGCCCGGTTGTTCGAAAGCCGATTAACTTAATCCAGGACTAGCGTAAACTTTAGTTTCATGTTTTCAACGTTTTGGTGAAAGTTTCCATTGCTTATTTTTGTTTTTCAAGGATTGACTTCTTCTAATGTAACGTTTTACCGAATATCAGCCTTGAACAGCATTTGGGAGTAGAGAATAAAACTCCTTCTCTTTGTTAATTTTTAACCTGAGATTAGCGTTAATCGGCTTTTGAACAACTGGCCCAGGCTGATAAGTTGTTGAACTGTGATTTTTAATAAGTTTTTCGGATGATTTAAGGCTGATCTTGTAATTTTTGGATGAATGGAGTTAAGGAAGCAAGTAAAACTGTGGGATTTGAATAAAGTCTCCTTCAAAAAATAAATAAATAATCCCGTATCCTGATAACCCGCTAATAGGGCTTCGATGTTTACACTTGCACTTGCAAATTTAGTAACATTAATAATGTTTTTACAACAATCAACTTCAAGTTATATTAGATTTATCTTTCTGGTAATCTCTCGCCATTTTCCGAAGTTTACCTGTAGTTGAATTTCACGGTAACTGGACAATTTGTGTTAACTGTTTTTGCGCATTCCACGGATACGTCCTTGTAGGCGTCTTGTTGGTTAAAAGAACTAAAAATTAATGATCGTGCTGCACGCATTTTTTAACATCTATCCCGTACTCGTAAAAACTACTAACGTGGAATGACCAAATTAAAGGTTTTGACGGCAACGTGGACAAACTACGGTGAATCTTTCAGTCTCACACTTTAATTCAAATCCGTCCGTACCAATCCAGTTATAGGACTCTTCGCCAGAATTGTATAACATAAACAAGACAGAATAATCATAAAATAGCTAAAACTTATATTTTGAAGTGACGTTTTCGTCACCAGAGCCGTCGTGGTTTCCTAAACTCCCGACTACCTCATACCGGAACGAGTCGTACGAGAGCGAGTTTGCCCCGGTTGTTGCAGCGAAGCGAGAATTTCGTTCCGGTACGAAATTCCGCGTCAGCGTCATGTGAACCAATAACCACTCGTCTCGGTATGAAATTGACATCTGGGAGGCCTGGAACGAGTAGCAAATGTATCACGTGTACCTTCACGTGAACACAACATGAAATCCCGAATGCACTAAGCAGACACGACACGAAATCAAGTATTCACCACCGTATGGCTTGCGCCGGGGTGAATTTTCTCATGTAAACAACTCCTTAGCAAAATGGTGTCTCGTGCACGATCAAGAGGGTAAAAAAGCAAACAAAGACTTGCGATGACCCATAAACGAATGGTCTAGGAAAACGTACCTTAACACCGCTCTGGCATTTATATCTGAATACTAGCAACCAAATATTTTATAATCCTATGCAACGAACAGTTTATTCTATTTACATTACAGTAGTTTCACAGGAAAGAATCCACCCTGCCTTTGTGTAGCCTCTCTTATGAAACAAAATTATCATCATGATCAATGGCCAAAGAAGAACTTAAATTAATAACAAAACAGTTCTTTTCTACTTTGAAAGAATTAGAATCCTTTAGAACCCTTAAGAGTAGCAAATTGCTCCAAGTGGCAAAACTCCCATATTTTATTACTTATCAAGAACTGAAAAAGCCCACAGAGAAGTCATCACTTGCATTAAGTGTTCCGTTTTCCTTATCACAGAAGAAAGTATTTCCAACAATTCCTGGTTGAAACCATTTACAACATTCATGAATCAAAAGTTTCAGTGCCACGCAATTTCGATTCACGTTTTGTACAATGAAAAAAAATTCACTGAGAGTTTCTTCCACGATTCTCTTCTTATTGCAGGAATTTAAAAAAAATGTTTTTTCCCGTAAGGTAAGTACTTCCAATTTCTTTTTATTTTAAATATTCCAAAGGGCCAGCCAAACAACAATAGCGTCGACACAATTGTGCCGTTTTTTGCTATTTTCTTTCGAGTTTTTAATGAACAGAATAGACAGTTCATCCCAAGAGACGATAGAAGTCTTGTGTACTTGAAGAATTATGAACGTGAAAAACCTTGGGTCTTTCTTTGTCTTGTCAAGTTGATTCTCCCATAACTACCACAAGTCACTTCAAATTGACCATGCACATGACCTCCCACACAAGCCCATCAGCTTGTAACCAGGTCAGTTGTTGTAACTTTATGCCAAAAGCTCCATCAAAATCTTCCTAAAATTGTGAAGGTAAGTTTCAAAGTTAAGCTGCGTAAAAGCTGTTACTGCTGAGGAGGGCCACGACCACGCGACGCTCCCCGCCCTCCTCTGAAAGGTCCACCTCGCCCACCTCTTCCAGATCTCTGGTAATTATCCTGAAAGGAATAGAAATTAATATCCTTCAGTTGATAGTTTAATAAACCCACACTAACTGTCTTCTAAGAGACCTAAGTCTCAACAATCTTGGATGTACCTTGAAATGGAGTGTATTAATGTTATGAGTTCAAGTTCGAGTTCGAGTTATAATTTCGAGTTAGAATGTCAAGTTAAATAACCCTAACCCTAACCCTAACCCCAACCCTAGCCCTAACTTAACGCTGAACCCTAACCCTAACTACGAGTCTGAGTCTAAATAATTATTAAACACAAGGTTTCATCATGTTAATTTACTTAAAGCAGGGGTTTCAATAGAAGCCGGTTACCGGCGGTATACCGCCGCCTGCTTTGCCTCACACCGCCGGCTAGTTTGCCTTGATTTTCACTAAAAATGCTATCATAAACTTGTCAAACTGCCGCCTTCAATGGGCTATCATGGACGGCTATTTCAGAAGTCATTGAAACCCCTGAACTTACAATAGACCTTTTTACCAATACGGCGGCCATTTTGATTTCTATTGTTTCAAATAGATATTATGGGATGCCCAGGGGGCAAATACATATAAATTTGCCCCCTGAGCATCCCATAATATCTTTTGAAACAATAGAAAACAAAATGGCCGCCGTACCTGCAAAAAGGTCTCTTGAACGCTCATCTTCCGCAACCTCTTCCGCTATTTTGAGAACACGTGTTTTTACGTTGCATTACCACTGACCAAAAGTAGTCAACTCTAACTCGAAACTCGAACTCGAAGTTACTCGAACTCGAAACTCGCACTCGAAGTTACTCAAACTCGAAACTCGAACTTGGACAGACCCCTTGAAATGAAGGACAAACTTTCTCACCTGTTGCTGTCCAAATCCTCCTCTTCCTCCTCTAGGGGGTCCACCGTAACCGCCTCTACCGCCACGTCTATTCCCTCTTTCCCCTGGTGGGCCTCCACGGCGATTGAAACCACCATCTCCCCTGCGGTAATATCCGCGACCTCCGCGGCCCCCACGCGGGAAGCCATTAGAATGCTGAACTGTGTTAAAGCCACCTACATGTACAAAGGATGGAAAACTCCAACTTAAAGGGGCTGTGTCACAAAATTTAGCCAATTCCAGCAACTGGGCACTGGCAACCAAATCAAGCAAAAAAAAATAGTGACTAATACATTGCAGGAAGCAGCAAACACAAAAGGAGGCAGGGAGGGGTAAAACTGAAGAAGATGTACATGTACAGTGACTGGATTGCAATTGCTGGAAAATGGGTGAAATATGCTCCAAAAATTAATTTCAACCCCCCTTCACAAAACGACAATGTTAAGGTTAAAAATATAAATGTGAGAAATCTTGATATGATTACCCTAACTGTATCTAAGGACAGAATGTT
>NC_090877.1:43449704-43467204 GCF_036669935.1 Montipora foliosa | reverse complement strand
CGTATCTGCCATAATACGCATGTGTTTTGGTGTAAGATGGTAACTGAGGAGGTGGCTTTTCAAGCGCGCAAACTTGGAGAAAATGTTCACTCGTACCAAAATTATTTAACATGGCGCCGATGGCAAGAGTGAACATTAGCGCTCAAAACGCCACTACATAATGGAGGAACTTGCTTACGCCAATTAACAGTCACGGGTGAAACTTTGCTAAGCTGATAGCTCTAATGCACATTAGAGCTATCAGCTTTACGGGCTTTACGGCACGCTCTCTCTTTTGCACCAGTTGCGTTGCATGCCTAATAGCCCATTTCGGAGTTGCTGCATGCCTCAGTTTCAAACCGAGTCCTGGTGCACAAACATTCAAATGGAAATTAGCTGCGAATTCTTATGCAAATCAAACTCATTTCCCTTACAATAGTTGAGCACCAAGACTCACTTCGAAACCGAGACAAACAGCAACTCGGAATTGGCTCATTACACAAGAGCCAATAGTCCACTTCGGAAAATACCATAATAGGCTTTGTTTGTAATTTCAGAGTTTTGAAGCAAGCAACCGTGGACAATCTTCCTGTCGGCAGGGGCACCCAACGACCAATTTGTTGTAAAATGTATTATTATACCCCAGTTAATGAAAATAAATGTTATTAAGGCATTTTCAGGTGTTTTTCAGTGTTGCTGGGAAAACATTATTATAAAAGGGGTCCCTTTTTTTTTTTTTTTTTTTTTTAGTCGTCCTCAGTCTTCAGAGTTTCTACGGCCAGCTCGGGTTGAAATGCTAGAAAAAGTCAGTAATTCCCAGGCAAAACCTCTATCAATAACGAAATTTCCCAGCGCTAGCCAGCTAATCGAAACACCTGTATTTTTGCTAGCCAGCAAGATTCCTCTGGGGAACAGATTCGTTGGGTGCCCCTGTGTCGGTGTACGTTGGATCAGTGGCTTGATCTGATCGGCGTAATTAGAAGTTGACAAACTAAATATTTTGAGCAAGACCAAATTTGAGCAAATTTTGAGCAAATATAGTACACCACTAAAATCAAATCTACGTTGTATCGGCTCATGCTCAAAATATTTAGTTTCCCTTTGTTCGTCCCCCCAAATTTTGCATAAGCATTCTTTCCAGTTTCTCTTGGGACTTACAATGGTCCCAAGAGAAAACAAAAACAATGCTTATGCAAAATTTAGTGGGGACAAACAAAGAGTATTATGGTATTTTCCGAAGTGCCCTATAGGGTGACCCCTCGTCAAGTGCTACATAAATTAATTCATGTAAATTTAATATGCCGTTGTGTCTGTGGTCTGTTTGGTGCTCGTGCAAAACGGGAGAACATGAACATTTGCTCCGCAAATATTAAGGTAACTGGCCGGCACCTTTCATAATCACTTCTATTGCCTTACTAAATTACAAATTGCGTCTTCATGCTAACAAATGTGAGAGTCTGTGCTACTCCTTGAAGCATAACATGCCAGCTTTTGTTTGGGCGGAGTTGCACAATGTTTCAATTCATGATTCAGATGATTAGCCAACGAAAGAGCAACTTTCTTTTGTAGGGGTTGAAAAAGTCCTGTTCTTTCTCACTATAAATGCGGACCGGGTTTGTAGAGATTTATTGAGGGTTTTGTTCTTCCCAGCTGAAAATTCGGCCCACGTTTGTTGATCAAATCATCGACCGCCTCACGACGGTCTTAGGCTGGTGGATGCATTTATTTAGACACTTTCGCCTTGAGTTTCCTGTGACGAACTCTAGATCGAGTATAGCTGAGTATCGAGTTTGACAGTGGTTCGGCTTTGCAAAGATGCCATGTCACTACATGTCAAATGGATTTCATGTGAAAATGTCCACGCTCATGATTTTTAAAAATAGCTGATTTTCCATTTTATGTAATTTTCAAGCTTACACCGACAGTTCAGCACAACAACGAAAGGTTTCGGTTTTTCATGTTTTTTTTGGCGACGAAGACGGAGGGCAATATTTCAAGCATACCAAGTGTTAAAAATGTACGCAAAAGTGGGCAAAAGTGATCATGGCCAGTAACATCAATGAAATGGATTATTATTCTTCGCTGTGAAAAAAAAAAACGATCGATGTGAAAAATAAAGCTCTGTTTGATTTTCTCCTTGACGCCTTCTAAAGATTTCGCGCTAATTTTAAAATAGTGAAGGGTTCTTTGCGTGAAAAGAGAACAGCATGGTATCCTCAATTGGAATAACGTGTTAAAATCAAATTTAAACGAAATGTAATACGTGGTCAACGCGGGCATCAGAAATTTGCATCGGCTTTACTTTATACGTTTTATGAACTACGGCAATACGCATTACAAAAGTTAAAACTGTCTGGATGTGTGGTTAATTATTTTAAATAGATGATATTTTTCACTGATATATTTAAAAAATTGCTTTCTTTAAAAGAAATTGTTGACAAACAAGCACTCTTGGTGACATTGAATGACCTTTGATGTCGTTCGATTTCAAAAGAATTTCGTCACATGTGATTTAAGACACGTGCATTTCATAGTAAGAGGCTACAACCAGATGCTTCCCTGTATCAGATACGATCCAAACGAATTAATGCCAAAGAAATGGAATACTTACAAATCGAACAACCAAATTCGTGATATGATCTGTTTAACTCATTCGTTCAAAACACAGACCCGCAGTGTTCGCTCAATCTCGTTCCCAGAGTCTCTTCCTCATCGACAATGGAGACCCTGGAAACGAGGTTGCTGTTCGCCATACCGGCGAAGTGAAGTGGCTCTCTTTGTTCTGAAGTTTCGCCGAGAGGGAGTAACCACAAAATGAAAATAAGGGGCCCTGTTTTCCGTATTTCAATCGAGATGGTGAACTTTTAATCCCCGTTAGGCTAGGTTTCGACAGTTGATATTGCCTGCATAGCTCACGCCGAGGCCAAAATAACGCCGACGGTGCCCGGGAGCTTGCAGTTGAGGAAGATCTTAAAAAAGTAAATTCCTGTTTTTGTTATCCCAAAGTTGTACGTATTAACCCCTAGACAAATGTATTTTCTCACGTTATGTAATGCATGCTTCTTTGTAGTGCTATTTTGGGTGTTCGGTATTCGCAGTTAGCATTGCTTTTTGCAATTTGATAGAGCGCGTGACTATTCGTGTTTCGGTATATAAGGCCCAGTTCAGACGTCGTGCTTCTGCCGTGTCGAACTAAATTCAGGAATTAAGTTCGACAAAAGCACGGCAGAAGCACGGCGTCTGAATCAAACTTTTGAATTAAGTTCGGCAAGCAATTAAGTTCGACAAGCTCTTCCGTGCTACACGACTTTGGCACGGCATTGATTCAAACGTCGTGCTTGTGTCGCGCCAAACAAAATTCATAAATCATATTAATGTATTTGGCGAGATTGAGTTCCCACGGGGAGTTAGGAGAAGAATTGTTACGAGGCATCAGTAAAGCCTGAATTTGGTTCGACTTTGGCACGGCGTCTGATTCTGTTTCCCTACCGTGCTACAGTCGAACCAAATTGCAATTAAGTTCGGCACGGCAGAAGCCCCGGGGGGGGGGGGGGGGGTACTTTAGGAATTTCTGGGTGGGGTTGTGCCGCTGGGACCCTGGAACCCTTAGCCTATACCAGAGCTAATTCAGCTGAATTTTGCTACCCTATACTAGAGTAAACTCCCACCGATTTCCGTCTAAATACCGATACGTGAGAGTTAATAATATCCAGAAGTTTCTCATGATAGCCATTTATTGACACTGTTGAGGCTGAGTTGCGCAAATTTAAACTTTGCCGACTCGACTTTTTAATATTTTTGAGCGGGAATTTCTGGTTTCCTTAGTCTTGATAAAATCTTCAAGCGACTGGTCAGTTTCGTGAAAAATGGTACCCTATTCTAGACCCAAACGCTCTGATTTATATACCCTATGCTAGAGTAAACTGCTTGAAAACCATACCCTTCACAGCGGCACATACCTATATAGCCCATATATGGCAGTACCCCCCCCGGGGCAGAAGCACGACGTCTGAACTGGGCCTAAGGCATTCTTTTGCAGTTCAAGGTCACTCGACGGCATCTCTCGTATATTTCTGTCAATTTTCTTTTATACTTGCCGTTAATTTAAACGCACAACTGGATCACTTTAATTATAGAAATGTAGAGATATTTAGAAATCAATGTACTTATTCAAGACGTTTTGATGTAAATTTCTATGTGCGGATATTTTGTAGTTATATTGGTTATCCTGTAAATGATTTTACTTTGACATTGCCCATGTATTCCTAGTCTAGCTATCATTAAACGAGATGCCTATACCTGATTCTTGTCTGCGTCTGATGATATTTAGTATGAAAATGATTTGTTCTTGTTTCACTGCAGAGTGATTAGAGAACAACTACAGAATCAGATAACTTTTATCTATTCTTCTTCTTCTTCTTCCTCTTCTTCTTCTTCGAAAGTCAATTTAATTAATTGGCCAAAGCGGAAAATATCACGATACTCTTTATTTGTGCCCCCAGATTTTGAATGAGTATTGTTTTTGTTTTTTTTGCTTGGGACCAGTGTAAGTCCCAAGAGAAACAAGAAACAATGCTTATACAAACTTTTGTTTTGTCAAACAGAGTATTATGGTATTTTCAGACTCGGCCAATCAGGACGGTGCCTACTATTGTTATTTTGCATTCGTCCTGTGCATCTCGAGAATTCAGGTTTTCTTTGGGTGGTGCTTTCCAATACAGGGAAATTTTGGCGCGTTGTAAAACTATGCGGAGGAAGCGGAACTTTGCAAGTGCTCTTGGTATCCAAAACGAAAACTGGAGGAACCATGCATTTAATTTTTCAGAGATAATTAAGCTTCAATTTGGAAGAGAACGTCACGTACATTGCTTTGTATTTTAAAGCTTTTTACAAACATTTTTGATTAATTATCTTTGAAAAATGCTTGGTTTTGGATCTCAATAACACTTTTTAGGACCGATTTACACAATACGACTTTTGTTGCATGCGACAAGCTTACGACAGGCTTACAACTCGTTTACGATTGTCGTGTACGTCAGAGAAAATGTCGTAGCATTTTAAAACATGTTTTAAAACGCTGCGACAATGGTACGTCATGTCGTAGGCCTGTCGTAAGCTGAACGCATGCGCCAAAATCGTACCATCTAAATCGGCCCTTATAAAGATATACTTTTCCCCATATTCATAAACCGGGCAAAAATACCTTTGAATTAGTAGGAAGCGACCTTAAGAGAATCAGGTAGAGCAGGAGTCCAGATTAGCGCTTTAAATCCGTTTCTTTTCTTTTTTTTTAGCCCTTCGTTTCAAGGACATTATGGCCTCTCGCAGTAAGGCCACTTCACAGCAGTGTAGCCCTGCAAAGTATGGAACTTTACCCGTGTCCGGAGAGATTTAAAAAGGAAGGCGAGGTTCGTCCGGTGGTAGTTCTTTTTGGTTGGCTTCTGGCTAAGAGCCGCCATCTGCACAAGTACGGTGAGCTGTATCACAAGTACGGGGCTGATATCATTACGGTGAAATTAGAAGTCATGGAGGTAAGCGCGAACTTTGCCAACATGTGTAGCATTGTTAATCGCTGTCTGTACAAAACATCAACAAGAATGGGCATTAGGAGTTTAAACAAGAACGACTAGGCTTTATAGATTGTGGTAGCATAATTTTTGGCATAATTTGAGGAAACTAGAGTGGCACTGCTAGCGTAATCGGTATATATTGATAAGCCTGAGACCATTTTTGTTCGGAAGACCTTAGACGACAGCAATGACCAGAACCAGGTTGCTGACCAGCGGTTTTCTTTAAAACAATGGTTTGCTGGGGGTGCTCAGTCTCGTGGGCTCAGAAAACCTGGTTGTGGTCATTGTTATTTAAGGTTTTTCTTTTTGTTCAATGTTTTAGCCGCATTCGCAGTTTGGTAACAAAGAGAGAGCCTCCCTAGACGGCAACTACGGCAAAAACGCCATTTCAGAATATAACTTAGTGTTAGTCCATCTTTTTCACGTGGTATAAAATGTCCCATTTATCATATAACGGGATTGCTTCGAATTCGAACAGTTTAAAAGTAAAGATAGAAAATGAGTGGTTCATTGTTAGGAGCTGAAGTTGTCTTCAAAACTGAAAATCTGGTCTTTAGCTTCTTTCGCAAATCCCATAAAACACCTTGTTCGCTCCCAAAATTTGCATTCACTACTTGCGCAAATCCCACAATACACCTCTTTTACCCCCCCCCCCCACCCCCCAAAGAAAAAAATTGCACAGGCATTGTTTTTGATTTCTCTTGGGTCTCCGATGGCCAGGACAAATTGCAAACAATGATTATGTAAACTTTTTGGGGGTAAACGGGACGTATAATGGGATTTGAAAAAGTAGCGAAATTGCACGTCGTTGCTTTTTTGGAGTACGTCCAAACTATGCACGAAAATGAATGTCGCACATGCGAGACAAGAGGCCAGTCGAAGTCGAGGGCACCTTTTTCTCTACCTTCTACTGCAACTTACGGCTTCTACCGTAACTCGAGGCAGGGGTGGGCGCTACTCCAATTCCGTTGTATGCACAACTTGTCCCCAGTAATACTGGTACTCATTTGACCCACCACGAATGGATGGAAAGCTGAGTGTCCTGTGAACTTTGGAGCGCACGAATTGGGAGTCGAACTCGGAGCGCTGAAATGCAGTCCGCGCGAGCGATATCCAATACACTACGCGTGCTCCACTATTTTTCCCTCTTTTAACCATTTCATTTTTTTTGTGACGTTGCTGTAGCCGTAGCCGTAGCCTTAGCCGTTGCTGTAACTCCCCACGGTACCAAAGCCAAAAGGGAATAATATTTTTGGTTAAAAAAGGAAAAATACTCGTGCGGCACGATTTTCCATGCTACTACTTTGTCGTGCTCTGTCAAACAGCAAGGTGAAATCACCAACTTTTAGGTTTCGACGTCAACGCGAGCATTAACAATAAAACATTCATTCTCTATTTTTACTTGGAAACCGTTCGTACCTATCCAGTTACAGGATAGTTCGTCCGCATTGTGCAACGTGAACAAGACAAGGAATAATCGCAAAATAATAGGCCTTTTTCGATATATTAAATTCAGCTTGAAAGAGAGGTTTAGAGGACAAAGACAAAGATAAGTTTGAGCTATTTTAAGTATTTCATGATTATTCCATCGTGTTTATATTATACAATATTAGCGAAGTGTCCTTTTAAATTAACTGGATTGTATGGACGGATTTGAAGTAAAGAGTGAGACTGAAAGATTCACTGGTTTGTCCACGTTGTCGTCAAAGCCTTAAATTTGCACGATCATTTTGGTCCAATAATATTACTGATTTTTGGCGTTGTCGTTGCAACAGCAATAGGCCTTTTGCAACAAACGATCACATGGTACAAAATCCGCCATGCTGGAGGGCAAGCTCATTATTATCCCCCCACTGGGACATTAAAACAAAGAGACCTGAACCAGTCAAGCTTGACTTGCCTTTGTTTTTATGTCCCAGTGGGGAAATAATAATGAGCTTGCCCTCCAGCATGGCGGATTTTGTACCATGTGATCGTTTGTTGTAAAAGGCCTATTTGCACGTCACCGTTCTGTAATTTGCCAACATTTTGCAACGCGAACAAGCTGCTGTACTGGCCAAATATTTGCGATCCCGGAAAGCTTATTTTCAACTGACGCATTGTAAATTAGAGTCTTGATTACTTTCATCTTTCTCCCAGATTCTACGCCCGCGAAAAGCTGAATTGATAGCCACCAAAGTTCTAAAGGAGCTTACCTCAGCAGAGAACAAAGACAGACCCGTCGTGGTCCACGGTTTTTCAGTGGGTGGGTACCTTTACAGCCATGTTCTCAAGTTAATGGAAAACTTGGATATGTTCTCACCGGTAAAGCAGAGAATTCTCGGACAGATCTTTGATTCCCCGGTGGATTTTCAAGGCGTCCCGCGCGGTATTTCAAACGCTGCTTCAAAGAACCCCTTGATTCGCTGGTTGATGCGTTCCTCTATTGAGTTATACTTGAGGCTCGTGCATTACACAAGCAAAGTCTATTTGGCGCAGTCACATCTGTTCCATAACAACCCCGTAAGATCTCCTGCATTGTTTCTTTTCTCTAAGGGTGACAAAATCGCTGACTTTAAGACTTGTCAGGCTTGCGCGGATTTCTGGAAAGAAGAACTAAACATGGACGTGCGTCAGATATGCTTTGAGAGCTCGCCTCATGTTTCCCACTTTTACCTTCACAACGAGGAATACACGCAAGCAGTGACGGATTTCTTGAGAGTCGTAAAACTCCCGGCTGTGAGCGTGTAGACATAATGGCCATGGAATTGTCTTTGCGGGCATTTTTGCTGTTTATTTCCTAGGAGAACCACTGTTAACGTTGATACACGCAATTGGGTAAATTTAGGCTTTTCCGTTCAGTTGCCGGTGCCAAACTTGGCTCAGTCTCAGAGAAGATGCATTTTTGCAGGCAATGACAACCAACACTCGAAGTTCTGAGACTCCGCAGAAGATCCGAAGCTCCACGAGTCAAAGATTATTTTTCACGTTGATCGAATGAATCGCATGCAGCCAATGACTACGAGAAGAAAGTTTTGCAAGGCAAGGGGTAGAACTAAAGGAGAATAAATTAAATTTCAGTTTGTTAAAAATCAAAGCAGTCACATCACATTTTTCGACCAGTAAGAGGGGTCTATTAAGGAAATCCTATTTGGTGTGAGCGCAAGTATTGTTTGTGGGCTTCGTCATAACCCTTCCTTCATTCGAATGGAACTGGAAACCCAGGCGTTTTTCGCCATGGCCAGGGTTCCCATGCTGGGAGGGCAAAGAGGGGATCCAAGAACAGAACTAGGTGAACAACTTAAAGACGGTCAAGGATTTGTAGTAGGTTTTTGTACTCATAATCTTCAACAAATAGCCTGCGTGGTAAGCGTTCTCGCCCCATTTTTTGCTCGGTCAAAACATGGAAATTTTTCTTCTGTGCCCACGGAAACGCTTGCTACGCAGGCTATCAACAAATGGATGTTGGCATAATCCTCGGTAAACACATTCACGGATCCAGGGGGAGGGTGCAGGGTGTATGCACCCCCTTTTTTATACAACTGGTATTCTGGAAAAAAAAAGCCACCCGCCAGCTACGCCATTCCTTAGTGGTGCACCCCTTCTAAGAAGAATCCTGGATCGACCCCTGAGGTGATTAATTATCTGGAAACAACAACAACAACAACAATAATAATAATAATAATAATAATAATAATAATCATAATCATAATCATAATCATAATCATAATCATAATCATAATCTTAATCGTAATCATAATCATAATCATAATAATCATAATAATAATAATATCTGACCTGCAAATCGCCCTTTCTCGCAGTCGGAGACTGAATTGCTAAGGGCGCAGCTCAACGAGGTCGGACCGAAGGAGGTGTGCAGCCGGCTAGGCGCTCGGCCCCTGAATGACCTCGGAGCACAGCACCACAGCACCACAGCCAGATGGAATAGGCTGGGAGTCGATTTTGAGGAGGGAGGAAAACCGGAGTACCCGGAGAAAAACCATCGGAGTCAGATTGAGATCGACTGAAACTCAGCCCACATACGATCCGAAGCCAGAGTTGAATCTGGGTCACAGAGGTGGGAGCCGCAGTTGATGACCACTAAACCACCCTGACTTCCATAGACACAAACGAGAGAAAACGTTTGGAGACTCTCAGCCTGACCTAGCCTTGGGTTATGTGAATGTTTTCTTAGGTTCCTTTTGGTTAAATAGAAACGGCGGTTTGTTTTCGGAGAAATCCACATAAGCGGTAGACACTCTCGATCACAATAATTTAAAATGAAGGTTCTCTGGCGCCATAATCCCAACGATATATAGTAAATTGGTATTCAGTGAAGAGCTGAGTGAAAGATGTTCAAGAGTGTATACCAAGGAACGATTTTACGTCGTGTGAGGTGTGAACACTTCCTGTAACACCGTGATCAGTTATAGTGACAACTGTTTGAGAACCTGGTAAAACCCAACCTAGTTCCCAGGGTCTGTCTTCTCCGCCTCCACGACAATTGAGTCGGAGAAGAGAGACCCTGGGAACGAGGTTGGGTAAAAAGCCAACCCAACCATGTAAGAGATTTGAAAATATTAAAGAGTTCAGCGCAAAGCGTTTTTTAGGAGGGACTGCCAATTACGTTTCAGTATTTAATATAATCGAGCATCTGCTTTTATAAGTATTGGAAACGTAAAGTTTAGTTTTGACAATATAATTATCAATTGTCTATGAACAGTTAAGCTTTTCAAATTCGGTTAGTTAGGGAACAGCTATTTTATAAGCCACTTGTATGTTGAAATTATTACCGTTAACGTTTTTTTATTCTCTTATTTTATGGGTAAGCCTCTTCTCTCAACAACAGAGGCACTTTGCTTTCCTCGATGTAGCGCTGGAGAACGTGGAATTCACAATCTCGCTCCATTGCCAGGACTCAGCACAAGCTTTTCTAATGATGCGTTATAACTTGAAGAGAACTTAGAAAATCCAGGTGACCGATCGAGAAGGAAATCATGAAGTACACTTTTCCATATTCTTCTTAAATTAATGCAGTTATTGGTCTAGTGTTGACTATTTCTTCAACTTTTCCGCGCCTTGCATAATAAGGCGGTATAGTCATAGCCACGGATATTGTGATTCGACCCGTGAATCGAAAATTCAAGTTGCAAGCACTATGGCCCGCCCTTCAGAATTTACCAGTGAGGTGGCAGTGGTCATTGACCCTACTAGCCCCAAGATCGTTTTTACAAATGCCGCAATCATCACAGTTGGTAGCTCGTAAATGGTCAGTACCTCCATGCATCAATAACCACTTTTGTTCCCTGAGTCAAGTTTTTCTTCCTTTGATATGATAGCAAGTTTCTTTCATTATGCCAGCATACGCCCGCGGATATCAGTCCTCATTGCAGACGTTGATGGAATAATTCACCAGCATCTTAAGTCGTTTATACTCAGTTCATTTCGATTGATATAATCACGGGTGGAGATAACGATATGCTGTCACGCACACGTCGTTTAATACTGGGAGTAAGCTCTTTAGTACAAAGGTAAAAACGGAGAAACCTCTCGGAGCAGAGAAGAGAAAGAATAGATTCACCCCACATATGACGTTGAGTCCGGGAATCACACCTTGTCCCCGTTTGTAAAACCCAATGGACTGCCGAATACATAAATGGCGACCAAAAATGTATTCTTCTGTTTATGGGCTAATTAGACTCACTAGCCTCGCTCTCAAGCAACATTTCTTTTGTATTTTGTCCATGCAAACGATGCTAGTGAGTCTAACTAGCACATCAAGAAAAGAATATCTTTTTTGGCCGCCATTCGTGCATTCGGTCTATCCACTGAAAAGCTGATCTTTAAATATGTTCTCACATGATCTAAACATATTTAAAAAATAAAATGCAAAATGATGGTGAAACCTCTCCGTGTTCAAGATATAGAGAGAATTTGGCATCCGAGAAAGGCCTAGCTAAAAATGTTCGGAACATCTGAGTAACGACCCCAGGGTTCCATTGGTGCTTGGCGAGTATTCCGTCTCTGCCAAATCGCCTTCCCAGGAATCCTGTGTCCGGGTGGCCGAGATTCTCTTTGTCAGCATTTCAGCGCAGAAGAGCCAGAAGACTTTACGGCTCGAAACCAGCCAGAGGACTCGAAGGTCGTTGTTCTTGGAGTTAAAAAACCAAAAGAATGCTTATTAATGATAATGAATACTATGCAAATCAAAAGTAATCGGACAGATATTCCGGAGGACATTTCGCTATTCGTTAAGTTCAGTGATACAATACAATACAATACAATACATACTTAATTGACCGCTCCTCATAGGAGCTTTTCAGGGCCAATGAAACACAACGAAACGACAGAACAGAACAACAACAACTGTTAAGAATCCCAACTGGCTGGAGGCAAACCAGTAGGCTATTTACAAGTGCGGCCGGGAAGTTGAACCAGGGACTACCAGGATCAAATTCAACGAATGGTCAGAGCGGGTCTTGAACCCGGGATCTCCGGATCTCAAGGCAAGCGCCCTAACCACTGGGCCACACTACCTCCACACTGCCTCTCAAAATATGCAACCACCTCCTATTATAAAGGGTTGCCCAACCTTATTTCTCCAGAGTACGTTCTATAGACCTTATTCATAAATGGCGGTCACATTTATAATTCTTTTGTCCACGTGCAAATTAGCCTACCAAGCCTCATTTTAGAGCAAGAATTCTTTTCAATTCACTGTATGGTATCGAGGCTTGGTAGGCTAATTTGCACTTCGACAAAAGAATTATAAATTGGCCGCCATTTATGAATACGGTCTATTGGCATTCCAGGACCAGCATTAAAGTAAACTACACTGGCTTCTCCAAAATCATACCTAACAACGTTACAATACAATCGAGAACTGGAAAAATCATAATTTTACGGTCCTCTTCTGGAAAATGAGCACCGGTGGTTCAGTTGGTCGAGCATCGGGATGTCATGCGGGAGGTCGCAGCTTGGAACCCCGGCCGGATTAATACTAAGGTTCTTAAAATAACTGAGGAGAAACTGCTGCCTTTGTAATGACATCTGCCAATGTTAGACTTTCAAGTCTTCTCGGATAAGGACTGTAAACCGAAGGCCCCATCTCACAAATATCTTCTATGTTCGTAAGTTCCCTGTGGGACGTTAAAGAACGCACACAGTACACTATTCGAAAAAGAGTAGGGGAGGAAGTCTCCGGTGTACGGTGTCTGTCCTGTTCCCTCCAACAGAAGTGGCCGGCTTGGCAATGATGTCTCTAGAGCCTGATTTCCGTCTAAGACAATTTTTAATGGAGCCTTGTGTCTGACATCATCTGTGTTTTATCGGCGGCACAATATTGTTCGACCTGAGACACGTCCAATCAGACTTAAAGTGCGCTCCTTTTTCTCCTCGCTTCGCAGAGGATTAGTAGTACACTTGTCTGCGGTTCGGGGCCTGGCCGGGGACATTGTGTTGTGTTCTTGGGCAAGACACTTTACTCTCACGGTGCCTCTCTCCACCCAGGTGTATAAATGGGTACCGGCGTAATGCTGGGGGTAACCCTGCGATGGACTAGCATCCCATCCAGGGGGGAGTATAAATACTCCTAGTGGCTTCATGCTACGGAAACCGGAGATAAGCGCCGGCCTGATGGGCCTTCCTAGGCTCGTAACAGAGACTTGTCTGCGGTTGCTTCAGATTTAAATTTAAACATTTGCCTCCTGTGTTTACGATCGTCTGCGATAAGACCAAAGCAGACAGCTTCCGATGGTCGCGGACCGTTGCAGATCATATCGAAACCAGGCTTTACGGTGCATGGGGCCACCTAAGCAGAAACAGCCATAAGTCAAAAAGGGACTTTACCGAGTGCTGGAACACGTAGATGTAGATGTAGACGAATGCACCTGCTTTCGATTCCTTCTTTTTGAGATAACTTGTGTGCTCATTAAAGACAAAGAGATCGACCAAAACACGCAGGACCCAGTTGTTTGAAGGATGGATGGCGCTACCAAATGGATAAATCACTATCCACTGGATAACTCAATTGGCTTTGCTGGTGTTTATCCAGTGGATAGTGATTTATCCCGGTGGATAGCGTTATCCACCTTTTGAACAACCGAGGCCAGCTGGGGCCCGTTTCTCGAAAGTCCCGAAAACATTTCGGGCCTGAAAAGCCATTTGTGAAACTGCCAACAGCTTGTTTTAGAAAGCCAATATTTTAACGTGTTTTCAAGGTAACAAAAAGAAAAATGACTGTTAAGTTTGACGACTTAAATTCTCTCCGTTCTTGAGAGAGAAAGGGAATTGTGACACCCGAAAATGGCCCATAAAGTTTCGGGACTTTCGAGAAACGGGCCCCTGGTTTCAGGTGTTTTCGCGCCACTTTAATTATTGGCGCGAAAAGACGTCGTGCGCATTCCTTTGAAAAAAGCGCGAGAAGTTTTTCTTCGGCCAACACATCGAGGAAATATTTTTTTCTCTGGCTCACTTTATCGTGTACGCTTTCGAATTTCCCTTAAGCTACTAGTCAGTAAGGAGAAGTATTACCTTTTTTCTTTTAAAATTAACTTGAAATTAAGTTTTGTTAGGTTTGCATGTTGGCCAAATCACCATATCTAACAACATGGTGGTAACGTGAAGTCTGAATTAACAAACTTAGAACAGTTGTTTTAAGGCGATAGCAATATTCAAGGTTTGTTTTCCTCTCCTCTTGTTTTCAGAGACAATTCATCATGCCTTCCAACCCGAAGAAAGGAAAAACTCTAAAATGTACTGAAAATCTTAAAGAGTTCTACGAAAATGAAGACGAATTCAAATTTCCTGAAGGTAGGTTGACGATTAGGAGATTTTATGTTAACATTTAAGAAATTATCTTGATGAAAATTAAATATTTCAAAGCTACACTACATTATTATTAGGTCAGCTTGCTTTGATTTCAATTTAGGAACTATATATTTGACAACAGTACAAGAGAACAGTTACCAAAAGATCTGAAGGTCTACAAAGGCGCGAATATGTATAACTCTCTGTCTGCTTGCCTTCTTCTTGGCTTGACTTTTGATGAATTCACGTTTACAGGTCGCGTCGTCGCTTTTTTCATCGTTTGCCTCCTTAAAAAAGTAAGCGATTCTAAAATTCCTTTTTTCGGAATACTTTCTTTGAAAATTAATCCGATAAATTTCAAGGTATACAGAATTTCCCCTAGAGTGGTGGTGTCATTGAGCAAATTAGAATGCGATGGCTCATTTTGAGCAAGAAATATTAAAGGCTATTAGTAGACGCAACAATGAAAAATAAAAATAAACTAGCTTGCAAACATGACTAACCTCTTTTCGTGTAAGATTAGTGATAAAGGTATTTTGAATTGCATGGGTACCTACCACCGCCTTTGCAGATTATCGTGGTAGCCATACTTATTACTATTATTAGTGTCTGGCTGTTCTATACATCTTACCATAGTACATTATTCATGTAGGGTATTAAATTAAATTGTAATAAGCAAATAAGTAAGTAAGTAAATAAATAAATAAGTAAATGAATAAATAAATAGATAAATATGTGAACTGAGCCATCCAACTTACCCAAACATATTTGTTTGTATGCAAGTTCACAACCTTACGTTGCATTTCATAGTCAAATGGGTTCACTTAAAGACGTTAGGAATGGTCTTGTCAAACAATTACAGCGTTTTGACAAAATTAGGGTTTCGAGTTGAAGATCTCCTCTGTTCAATATTTTAGCTCCAACTGCAAAATCTGAACAGCAGCAACAGAAAAATGGTATGCCTGTGGCGCAATCAAAGAAAAGGCAGTCTGTGACACCATCAGAGGTCTTCCAAGATTCTGACCCCGAAGATGATTACGATAAATCGTAAGTGTAAATCTGAATAACGTTTTGGCCTTGCATAACGATCAATCTGGCTTACATTTGGGAAACCTGAACATGACACATGCAGCACTATGAGCTACATATCACAAGTCGAGAATGATAAACAAATTTGCGCATAGTATCTCAAAATAATGATCTATGCTGTTGCTAACTAACTGAAATTTAGTAACTCTACCGACACATCACTATTGTCTCTTCTGCCTACTGATGTACCTTTGACATTTTCATGTGCTGGGTGTCGTGATATATTTTCCTTGGTTTTATCTGAGCATTATTTTCATGGTACCATAGTGTCTTAGTGTTTTAAGTGCATTGTGTAATAAAACAAAATGAAATGTTGGGTTTACAAAGTACGAATGTATGTGTCCCTTTCATTTAGAAATGAACTTGATATGCAAGGAATGCTCAGCAGTTTTGGAGGTGAGTAAAATATGTAATAAGCAGACTTGAAAACACTCTTGTTCTTAATCTTCTATTAAATTAGAGGGAAAGTGGGGGCTGTTGTGAGAGAGGGTCGAGCTTGTATAATCAATGACCATGCAAGATACCCTGGGCTATGTTGTACATATTTAGGGGGATAGGTATCCCCTATCTTCGAAGCAGAGACTAATAATTTCGTTACTCTAGCTTACATCTTCAATTTTACTTGCAAGAAAGCTCAAGTCTTTTAGAAAAGTCAATTAAGAGAAGAACAATTCCTACAAAAGTCATAGCACCATGTAAGAGATCCATAGACAATGGTTCTACACAAATCATCAGTTCTTCTCCTGTACTTTACTTCCGTGTTAGCTGACATCACCAAAACGCTAACTGCTAAGCGTAAGAGAATTCAAACATTTGCCCAAGCTTCTCTAAAGACAAGCAGTAGAAAATTCGACGAAGTTTGGAAGTCTCAGCAACATGAAAGGTAAGACAATGAGACAATCTATTACCAGTCTAATGTATGGATTTGTAGGCTGATAGGGGGTAGAGGTAGTCTTGGACGTGGGTAGGGAGGGTAGTGCAAATCAACGCCAGCGGCCATGATGGTGTCCATAGACAAAAAATGGCAGCCATAGTGGTGTCCCAGATGAGCCCATTTGATGAAAACGTTTCTTATTTCGGTTAAAAAACATGGCCGCTTATTACATGAGCGAAAATCTTGAACAGGAGAGGTAAAATATTGCTTTAATCTCATGAATAGTACAAATCTCAAATGGGCTTTAAAGAATCATTGAAGAAATAAAATCATGATGATAATATACCACCAAGGCAGACGATTGTCACTTATAAGGACCAATCTTGATCACCAGAAGCAGTCACTTTGATGAATTTACCAAGCAGCTCATGAATGTCATAAACCAGGGGGAGGCTGATTTGCAAAAGACAAGAGAAGCAGAAGAAAAATTGGAGGTGCTATAATCCAATACAATAAGTTGACTAAAACAGTACCCAAATATTCGACCTTTCCATTTATATTATTTCTTGTCGTAAGAGTAAACTACCAGCAAGTAAGTCTTGATAACTGACGTTGAACACGAAAGAGAAGATGATACAGCGTTTCTTTTAATTCACTCACAAAACTTAGGAAACTTGCGACTGGATTAGATATCCTGAAGTAGTTATCATTCATTGTACTTCCGTTTTAAACTGAACAAAGGTTGGATTTTTTTTCACTATTTGGGTTATAAGATGTGATGAAGTGGTTTACATGCTGCATTCCGAGAGTCGGCGGTTCGAGGCCAGCCGGGCCCTTCCATTATTTTCAGGCAGGAAGCTGCTTTATACTGTCTCTCTCTCTCTCTTTCTCCATCCAGGATCTAGTTGTTGTGACGATAGATAGCGCTATCCAATGTACAAATCATTACATCCTGGATAACTCACTTGGTTTTGAATGAGGCTATATCAACTGTGACTGTAGTGATTTTAACCGGCGATAGCGCCATCTGCCACTGAAACAGAAGCAAATGCATACTGATGGATAGCGGCCGACAACCATAAGATCTAGACGGACTAGCCCCCCTTGTCAAGGAAGGGCACCCCTTCATCAATTGCTCCATGTTACTGAAACCGACGAAAACATCCAGGATATAACCGGTTTTACCTTGAAAATTTTAAAG
>NC_090877.1:43387204-43437204 GCF_036669935.1 Montipora foliosa | reverse complement strand
TCTTTGTCCTGTTGTGGCTCGTTATCGCTGGTCTGGCTTCTTACACTCTTGGCACTTGCTCTGCGACTTCGGCTGCTTTTGCCGCTACTGGTTCTTCCACTCTAAGGAAAAAGATAGGGCGACTTTCGTATGACCTTGAACAAGTGTTCAAGAACTCACAGAGGCAGTGTGGCCCAGTGGTTAGGGCGCTTGCCTTGAGATCCGGAGATCCGAGGTTCAAGACCCGCTCTGACCACTTGTTGAATTTGATCCTGGTAGTCCCTGGTTCAACTTCCCAGCCGCACTTGTAAATAGCCAACTGGTTTGCCTCCAGCCAGTTGGGCTTCTTAACAGTTGTTGTTGTTCTGTTCTGTCGTTTCGTTGTGTTTCATTGGCCCTGAAAAGCCCCTATGGGGAGCGGTCAATTAAGTATGTATTGTATTGTGTTCGCAATTTGTTTCAAGGACCCATGTTTGGCAAGATCAAAACAAATTATTCTCGCCAAGGAACTCCTAATATGGGACGTATTAAACAGTTCGATTTTTCTGTTTTTACGTTTATTTTTTAAGGTCATACGAAAATCGCTCTTACAGGAAACTGCATGGTGCACCACTTGTACACAAAGTCAAAACGAATGAGCGACGCTACCCTGCGCGTAGAAGTTCTTTATGGTGTTACAAGGAAAGAGGTTCAGGGAATAAAGAAATTCGCTCTGACGAACAAGGGTAGCGCTCGAAACGCCAGCTTTCGATTTCTTCACGGGGGTCAATTTACCACTGTTGATAACACATTTCTGTGTGCCACTTCCCAACAGATAAAGTGCCACAGGTTCTTGAGAAACGAAGGCCCTTTTAATATGTTTATGGCGTTGCTTTCGTTTTTTTCTTGCCTTTTTAAGACATCTAGGATAATGCAGGCCTCGGCTGCGAGATCGTCTTCAACATGATAAGCAAGGAAGGAGCAATATTTAGAAGGCCGAAGAGTGAGGGCATTACCGGATTGGATGCAATTTTCAATGTTATAGAGTGTTCTCACGTGACGTCACGGCGGCCATGTTGGTGTCCCTAAACAAAGGAACGGAGGCCATGTTGGTGTACCCAACTAATCCTCTTTGAATTGAGCTCTATTATCAAGCAAACTCTTTCTTTTGTTTAGGTAGAAAAACAAGGTTGCTGATCACGCGAGTGAAAACACTACAGGACTAATAACGATACGTTGTTGTGGTCACTCAGTTGGAACAAGAGGTCATTAATTTAATACATGTACATCATAAAAGAACTGTACTTTAATTGGTCTATCAATCAAATGTTGTGGGACTCTAGGAAAAGCCAAGGGCCACACAAAATTGTCAAATATGTTAACCCAAAGTACGTTCATGTCAAAAAAACTGTATTTACATGTGTGCCCTTTGTGAAGCCTGATTACCCATCTTCCCTTGAAAATAAACCCTTTCAAAAAGTTCACTGAAGAGCAAACCAGAAATTTATTGAAATGAAAGTGCCATATAACAATCGCAAGAGTTTCCCCTTCAACACTCATCGCTATTCTGCCAAAGGCCATTCTAACCTTCTTCCTACTTTGTTTGCCAAATTTGCTGGCTTGTGAAGCCGATTTCGGTGGCACTGCCTCCAGAGTGTCATCAATAACTTCTTTGTCGCCTCCTTCATTATCTGCGCCAACCTATTAATAAAAAAATTGCACTTTATGATGGTCGTTTTCCATTTACCACTTGAGAAAAAAGGTAGTAGAAGTAGAAGTAGAAGTGGAAGTGGAAGTGGAAGTGGTAGTGGTAGTGGTAGTGGTAGTGGTAGTGGTAGTGGTAGTGGTAGTGGTAGTGGTAGTGGTAGTGGTAGTGGTAGTGGTAGTGGTACTAGTAGTAGTAGTAGTAGTAGTAGTAGTAGTAGTAGTGGTAGTAGTAGTAGTAGTAGTAGTAGTAGCAGCAGCACCAGTAGTAGTAGTAGTAGTTAGTAACAGTAATGATGATGATGATGATGACAATAACAATGATGATAAAATCTGGACATTATAATTTTTGAACGTAAATCAAAAAAACTTTTTTTTCCTCCATCGTTGACTTTTACAACTGGAAAATTACTCTAGAGTATAGATCAGAGTCGTGTTTGGCTGAATCTTATGACATTCTTCCGTCACTTTCCAAAACTCTCCTTATACATGTGTAGCATACTAACTATTGAGCAATTCTTAAATACCCCATCTCCATTAGTCGCTTCTACAGCTGGTGCTTCCTCCACAATCACTTCTGGTGGCTTGACTTTGCGTTTTGGGTAGAATGACTTGGAAAGCGGCGAAAGATGGTCATACTTTGTGTGCATAATGCGCACTGCAACATTCCCCACAGCAAGAACCCTGGGAAGTTCCATGGAGAAACCAATCTCTTGAAACGTGAAGGACTTGACCCTGTAAAGATAGAAGCATTGGAGTACTTGATGTCCTCACAGTTAAATGGGATGTGTTAGCTTTTTTCAATTGATGCAGTTTAAAGAAATTAATGGAGTTAACAACAGGAGTGCTCATGTGCCAGTTGTGGCCAGCAGCTTTGTTAGGTTGGTGCATGCACTTTCATTTCCCGTATTTGTGTCCAGCAGGACATAGGCAAAGAGTTTTGGTTGCGGAAAAAGCATGTTTGTGGAGTGTTTTTAATGGTTGTTTTTTCTCCTCCACTCACACCCTTTTTTTCACCGTTTTTTATCAGCATGACAGGTGCCTGTTTCCCACGCTGTGTGGGGACTGCTTGCTGGGTTTGCCACGATTTCCAAGCCACAGGAGCTGTCTCCATCTCCACGTAGGAGCTGGCTGCCCATAGTGGGAGCTCTTAATGATGTCTCAGGCACCCAGCCTCCATTTAGTGACCAAGTTGTTAAGCATAAAAAACCCCCTTTGTATTTAATAAAGACCAATAATGCGGTCATGACAATCACAATCATTAACTGTGAACGATAAAATTAGTACTTAGGGCGCTTTCCATTTGACAGAACGGACCGGCCAGACCTGTCATTTGGAAGGATTAACTCTACAATGCATTCGAATTAACACACTTCGAGGATGATATATACTCCTCCAGAAGAATGCGAGGGATTGTCATGCAAGTGTTCCTTCAAATTGTTGCATTTTCTTTGCAAATTATTAGGTCTGAACGGCCAGTTCTGACAAAAGGAAAGCACCCTTCGTCTATCTTTAAACTAGCCAATACCTTGGATTTTTGGCTATGTTTCCCCAAACACAAACAGCTACATTTTCTACAGCACTTGTAAACTGCAAGTTTTGAGTCTCTGGATCCACATCACTGGAAGCATTCTACAAAATTTAATTACATAACAGCAGTACTCTAAATTTAAAAAATTCCAGATAGTCCCTTTTTCAAAAGCGGGGCAACTAAGCCCGTAAATTTGGTTGCCCTGATAAATGTTTGTTTGCCCATTAGGAAACCCCCTATGGTATTGAGGCTTGAGTATCCCATAGTTCTAAGTGTGTGCCTCGATCTGTTTTTCTTTCTTTTGGTGGAAGTCGAGGTTTACAGTTTAGCATAATTTTCAAAATCCACTGCCAGCTTCATGTTTGTGACATTGCCTCTTGAAGTTTCCTATTTGACAATTTTTTGTAAAAGCCACAGATATTATACCCTCTTTAATGTTGCAAGAATAAAAATAAATAAATAATGGTATCACATGTCCAAAAAATTGAAGAAAAGATGTCAAAAAAGAACACCTATTTAAAGGTGACATTTCATTTTAATCACGGTTCATAAATTGTGTATGACATATGTAAAGGACGTATGTAAAGGACACATTTGTGCCCAATACCTTGCCAGATGCATGTACCTTGCCAAATTCAATGGACACGTTACATGTAAATTTTGCGGTCCAGTGGTTAATGCGTTGGGTTTGTATGCGGTTTGCCATGGGTTCAAATGTAGGTCTAACCTCTGGTTTAGATTTGTTTCTGGTTGCCCCGGATTCAACTCTACCACGCTTTATAAATAGGCAACTGGTTGCCTCCTGCCAGTTGGGGATCTTAATCATGTTTCTCTTAAGTTTGAATTGTTTCTTTCAGATTATTAAAAAGTGGGGTGCCTGTAAACTAGCTTGATAGCTACCGGTAAGTGCGCTTCCACTATAAACAAAACATTTTACATTTAACATTATTATTGCAAATATTTTATTTGTATTTGATAACCACACAATAAATGTGTTTTACCTTACCTGTAAAACATTCATAGTTGCCTCATCAAGTTTATAGCATATCAATTCTTCCAACTGGATGATGGACTGAAAATATAAAATTTTATATGTATATTTTGTATTAAATACCTGGAGTTGATTAAGAAAACTGTCAATAAATTCATGAAAGAAAACATTGGAACATTGTGATCTTTATTTTCCCAGTGGCTCATTAACAAGTGACCATTATTCACACAGCAAGAACAAAAACCCATTAGAGATCAGGATGGGTGAAGCAGTAGAATTGCCTGTTCCTAGGTGCAGGTGGTTATAATATTATAAATTTTATATTTTATATTTTAAAATTTAATGTCCTCAGTTACTTTCAATATGACAAAACAACAGAATTCTATGATTGGGTTAGCTAGCAGAATGGAATTTCAAGAAAAAATGAGCGTCATTTCAAAGACCAAAAATGAAAAATGAGATGTTCCCATTAAAAAAAACAAGTTACTGTAGTTGATACCTGTTTAAGTCTTTGTATCTCATCCTCTGTAAAGCCCTCTTCTTCAGAGTTTAATACAAAAATTTCCAGCTCTTTAATAAGCTACATGACATTGTATAAAACACACATTATAAGAAAGAAGCATATACCGGTAATATCGTTAATAATTTCTCCTTTCCCTCTTAAGAGACATTTTTGAAGGATTGTTGGGGATTATACAGTAATTTATTTCGCTGACATCTTGGTCAGTTAAGGAGGTTTCCCACAGGGGCACTGCGAAGGGTACATGTATGGTTTTCAAGCAGTTTACAGAAAACTCTAGGATAAGGCATAAAAAATCAGAGTGTTACATAAAAAAAGTCAAATTGGCACAGTTTAAATTTACGCAACTCAACCTCAACAGTGTCGATAGATGGCTATCATTAATTAAAAGTAAAATTAATGGTAGAGAACAAAATAGCCAAGAAAAGTCATTTTCATTAGTTTAAGGATGATAACTTGGTAGGGTATAAAAATCTGGTATTTAATTGACAGTCCACATAAGTGCACACTCAAAAATATTGATTTTGCATGTACTGTAACAGTAGTTAAATTATACCATGGACATTGCAATAAAATTATGGACCTTCATTTATTTGTGACTATATGATCAGCACAACATACAGTATAATTATGCTGCTACAGTACTAGGCCTACGGTGATTGCATTCACTGACAGTTAATACCTTCAAAGTGTTTTCTCCCTCTTGGAGCACAGTATTGAATGGTTTGTTGTCCTTGTCATCTCGCCAAAGATTCATGTAGGTGTTGAGTTCACTTGTACTTAGCAGATCAGGGCTTCCATCACACAACATATACCGCTCCCACTAACACACAACAAATAATAAATTTTTTCAAAAATTAATGTTAATTACATTTTATTTATTGTCATGTCAGCTGTCAAATGGTTGTAAAACTTCATCATGGGATCATCTCAGGGGCCAGGGGCTGTGACTATAAGTGACCTTTAACACCTAATGTAACAGGGCTTCATACATGTAGATAACGACAATAAACAATACTTGAGTCTTTTGGCTTTTTAGACTTTTCCCATGTCTTCCAAAAAGTTCTTGAAAATATTAAAATTTAAGTATAAAGCTAACCTTTGCTTTTGCTCGCTCATTTTGTTGTAAGGTTTGCAGCTGCTGGGAATTATTCTCAATCTTTTCTTTCAGTTCATCAACTTCTGCTTGATGCCGTGCACTTTCCTAAAACCAGCATCCATGAGTCGAGTGAAGTTCCAGTTTGAACAATGACTAAATGTCCAGCATTAATTCATTTGCTTCTGATGTGACAGTCTGCTCTTAGTATTTTCATTTTAATTCAGATGTTTCACTTTTTTGTCTTTCCCATGTACAGTGTTATGAGGTATTGTTTATTTACATAAAATAATAAACTTCTCAATGATTGACCCATGAACTGTCATGCCATGATGAGAGAAAAAAAGACCTAGAAATCAACTGAAGATGTTTGTAGTCACAGTAGACAATGAAAGTAAAAAGAGTTGTAAAGTTCTAAAGAGTCAGCTTGCTTGGATGAAAGATTTAATAACTATAATAATTGTAACAATTAATGCATTTGAATGATACCCGTACCATACATTACATGTAAATTAATTTAATTATGGAATAGGCATTTGTACAATCTCAAAAATACATTATTAATAATGAATTCAATGCATACCATGAACATGTGATGTTAAAATAATCAGAAATAATAAACATTCTCTCCAATTTTAGAAGTCATTCTGTTATTTCAAAACTCTGTTATTTCAAAACATCAAAAGTATGTACCCAACCAGTATTAATTCTCACGAGAATATCATGGGCATGCATATTAAATTTTCAACCTTGGATATTCTGTTTCTAGCTTAAAGTTTCTGATTGGTTCACTCAATCACAGTTATCAGCTCTTATTCTGTATGACCTAATATGGAATTCACATTGATTGCGTCAAGTGTTGCCAAGCTGGAAAACGATTGGCTTTAATTTTCAAGTGACCAAGCACTCACAATTTAATGAAAATTTATTAAACAATAGTAAATATTATAATTATAATTATTATTATTATAATTCTGTTTGTGCTTGTTGGATATGAGACTGGTTATAGCCAACTCCGCGCTTAATTTCTACATGCCTTGTCGTTGACTACGGGTATTTACCAGCGCATACCCAACGCGCACTCATGGAATTATAAGGGAAGTGGTCAAAACTACTACACTCAAACAGGACCCACCACACCACAAAATAGATGGTGGTGTTGTCTGCACCCCCCTTGCTTAATGTCAAAAGATGGTGTCTATATTGCATAGCCACCCCTCTATCCAGCAGTAAAAGATTACAGTGAGATTCAAACCTCACTTTTCTTGTTTGTCTAGTAATACCGACTGTTGCTAGCTGAATATTCCTGCGTCAACTCAAATTTAAAAGCCAATAAAATGTTGTCGGTAATGTTCATGTGATCAGTTCGAAGATAGGTGGTGTCTTTGAGAACCCCCCTACCCCAAAGGTGGGTCCTGTTCGAGTACCGTAGTTTTGACTGGTTCCCTAACTGTTAAATAATTATGGTGATGACAACTTACGAGACACTTAGGGAAACAAATACATGTACATTATGTATCCCAATGAAGGTGGCTTTGTATTAACCTTTAAGTTTTTTTCATTGTCTCACCTAATGAAAGGAACAAAAAGTACCTGTTGTCTGAGTTGTTCCCTTTCTTCTTTTTCCTGTCTTTCTCTCTCTTCTCTTTCTCTTTGTTCCTGTTCAGCTTGGAGCCTGGCTTCCTCTTAAAACCAAAAAATATGTACATGAAAATCTGATTACTAGATGTTTTGGCAAATCTAGTATTGCAGAGAATTTATACGACTTAATTGCTGCATTTTGACAATCCCGTAAAACAAGTCAAAGTACCAAGAAGGAGTAAAAATTAAGACTCCAATGGGCCACTTTCAAAAATACCATTAAAAAAATTTAATAATACTCTTTGTTTGCCCTCCAACATTTTGCATAAGCATTGTTCTCAGTTTCTCTTAAGACACAAAACGGTCCCAAGAGAAAATACAAGGAAAAAGGAAAGGAAAGGAACTTTATTCAAGGGTCGACACTGTAAACTGAAATAATTAACAATTAATGCAAATCAAGCCAAAATAATGTTGGTTTTTGAGGAGAGGGGAAACCTGAGTGCCCGGAGAAAACCTCTCGGTGCAGAGTAGAGAATCAACAAACTGAACCCACACATGATGCTGAGTCTTGGGAATCAAACCCAGGCCACACTGGTGGGAGGCGAATGTTCTCAGCACTGCACGATCCCTGCGCCCCTGAAAAACAATATCTCATGCAAAATTTTGGAGGGTAAATGGGTATTTTTGAAAGTGGCCAGTATCGCTGATAGTTGCCAAAACTCTCTCTTCTTCTTTTCTCAGGAAGGGCTGGTGGAAGCTAGCTTACAGTCGCCTACGCAGCAGCCAGGCGATGATGATGATGATGATGATCATCATCATCATCATCATCATCATCAGTCTGTTCATTAATTCACACTTTACCTTCCTCCCTTGCCTTCCTCTCAGCTTCTTCCTTCTTTAGCTTTTCCTTCTCAGCTTTTGTGAGCTTGGGGCTCTTTTTCCCTTTGGCAGCGCCTTTGGGAGGCTGCAAGAAATATAGTGGATTTAAATGTGCAATTGAATTTTGATTTTGTTGGGACCCGATGAAAACAGTTCAGAATTCAATAAGAAAATTGAGGCGTTCATCGACCTTTCCTAAAACTGGCTTAACACATAGATCTAAAAACGGCTTTGATCGGTAGACATGGCCCAGAGGAAGAGTATTAAGAACAGCATTGCAGGAAATTTGTGCACACATTTAAGCTTGCCGTAAGTACAAGCGAAATTTAACTGGAAAACTGTCCCCAAAGCTAACGTTCTCGAGAAGGACTGCAACGACAGCTTTGTTTTCAAAAGGTAATGCATAGAAACACAATATGTAATGATTCTTAAAGAAGACACAGCACAAATAATGAGAAATTTCTTACCATCTTCCGGTGCGGTGGGCATCCGACAGTGTTTACAATCAATGCTTGGTTACATGTCCGGGCAACGACTGGACACTAGTTCTCAGATCCTTTCTCAGTTGTCAATAAAAACAAAGATGGCGAAGGTCGGAAGGGAGAAACATGCAGGAATGAAGAAGACAATTCTCCTGATCTTCATCAGTACGCGAAGGATGCTCTCGATCAGCTCTTCAACAAAGAACAACAAACTTACGAAGAATTTTTGCAGAGTTTTACATTTCTGACGAAAGGTAGGTCGTTGCAGTAGTTGAGTACAGATACCTTATTTTAGTTAAATTACTATATCTGTATGTAGTGTCAATGTTTGTACAGTGTATGAGCTCCAGTAGCTACATTTAACTGTTATGTTAAATATGGAGCGTAGATTTTCTTTCAATAAACCGTTTTATAGCCGCGGGCGAGTTATCTTTCCTATTAATTACAACAAGTAAACACTTTTTTCGTGAATGAGCCTAATAGCTTCCACAGAAACAAATCCTGGTGCCCTTGTGAATTTAACCACATAATTCCACAAGTAAATTTCCTGTGTTCAGGCTAGTCCAGTCTGGTTGACAACATGCTGGCAGAGCTTAAGGACACTATAAAACCAGTATTTACGCCATGCCGTACTCTCCGCAAACAGTGGGTGGGTTCGTTAATGTCGCACAGTTTAATTTACACTGCAAGGGTTGTGTTCTGTTTAGTTGCTTTATAAATATTTTACCCTCGGATTTTAGAGTAGCTTGGTGTAGCTAATATCTCTAAGCAGTTAATGCCCTCCCAAATTAAACATGATACACCACAGAGGACAGAGCAGTATTTTCAATAAAAATGTTGTTTGGAGGAGGTCTTAAAGGGAGTGCTATGTTTAGTTTGTTTTTTCAACTGGATTTGATGCCATTTCTGGTCCTTACTATAGAGGATGTCACAGAACAGAAATCCCACAGCTCTCTAATTATTGTTCCTCAAAATGGTGATGAGCATAAAGTGAAGAAGAAAGATAGTGATGCTGCACATAAAGAAGTTAAGAATTCAAAAGAATCTCAACAAGTGAAGACTGAAAGTATATTGGAAGAGAATGACGTATCTGAAGAAGTACGGCAGAAGTACATGTAAAAGACAAAAAAATAGAGACTTAGTGTATTTTTCTCTTTATTGCATGTACTACAGGAGGAAACCATGGGGCAAAATTACAAAATAAGAAACTACGAGATACCTTTGGTCCATTGCTGATTGTCCACAACAAAATTTGTTAAAAGGAGATTTTAACTAAAATTAAGAAGGTGAAAGCCCTTGGGTTGACCATTATCTCTTGTGAATCTCTTACAGTGTATTGGGTCTTGAAATGATTGATAAGCACCTTGAATTCTCATCAGTGAGCAAGTTAAAAAATCAGATTATCATTAGGTTTTCCTAAATTTAATTAAAGGCCCATCTTCAACCGACAGGCTTTTCTACGGTTTGTTTTTTATGGAAATTCGCAGTGCTTATCACAGCAACCTGATTGGATGAATTTCAGCTTTGGTGGGATTTTCATATAATTATGAAAATTATTCCACAGCTCGCAATGCCTGTTGGGTTAATTAAATGTGGTCCTTTAATATTTAAAACTAATACATGCGTGACCATCACACATGATGGTACAATATTATGTTTCATTTTTAAATTTAGTAGTTTACTGCAAGCTATGAATGAGTTTTACTGATCAAAAATATTAGTAATACCAGTAGTTTGTTTATAGTACGTGTACCTGTAAGTTGTCATTTAATTGCAGGGGTTTAATTAATCCTATAAACATTACTTACTTTGGCAGGTTCTAGAACCTGGTTCAACAACAGGCTCTCTTCTCATGCGAGCAGCTGAGTCGTCAGATCGATCATTGTTACAGGTAAAGAAATACCTGTCATTCTTGCAGTCTATGAGTTGCAGCAATAAAAATAACATTTGCCCTTTTTTAACCCATTGAGTGAGAGTAGAGGCATCCTAGGGCTTTTGAGGTGTCAATGGGTTTAACTAAAATAACTCTGCTGATATGCATGATACATGTACCTGTAGGTTTTTTGTTTTAACTTACTGCAAGTTAGTTTAAAATTTGCCACAAGGACTGTATAGATTTTGTCCTTTTCAAAAGGAAAAACTAAAAAAAAATTAAATCAGGGAATCCAGGGTAATCAATGGCTGTCACAGATGTTTATTTTTTTCCTGATAGACAAAAGACATTCTCTTCAACTATCTTAACCCTTTGACGTCCAAACCGGCCTAAACCAGCCAGACTTAGTATTTTCCTCTGTCTAACGCCAGACGATTTTACTCGTTAATGGGGAACCCCTGGGAGTCAATGGGTTAAAATGCCTTGTAATGTACTAATGGGTTAAAGTTTACCCTATAGTTATATACATGTAGTTAAAAATATTTCCACCAGTCTTGCACTGTACAACCTCTACATGTAGCTAGGCTTCTCCTCCAGTTTATAGATGTGGTACAAAAAACAACATTATGGTAAATGTTATAACTTGTTGCACCTCAGGTAGATAACTTTGTGGACTTTGAAGATGAGACAAGCGACAGTGAAGATACATGTACCTCGCAAACAAACTCAAAAGTTGATCCTGTTCTGGAAGACGACTTTCTTTCTGGGACCTACTTGCCCACAGTAGCAACAACATCCCTCGGAAGTTTAAAAGGCAGAGATGTTGCTGATATGAGAAGTCAACTAGGCTATGAAGATTTGAAGGCTGATTTTGATAAAGAAAGCCCAGAATCCAGGGAAATTTGCTATCTTTCAGGTAGTCATCTAAGAGATCAGTGAGGACATTATTATTTTTTGTAATATTTATTATTATGGCAGTAAAAGGCGACAAGACAATTCGGAAATATATTTATTAAGTCTGTTAATGGGATGTAAGCTCTGTAAGTCAGAATTTTATATGATGTAAACCATGTCAACAGTTTTTCTCCTTGTTAGGCATCACCAGTAAAAGGAATTCATTCTTGTACTTACTTGATCTGACTGTACAATGACATATGTGATAATGGATCTTGGGGGAAAATGTTGACCATATGCATGCATATTGCAACACTTGGTTCACTCCCATGTCCAAAACTGTTCAAATTTTTCCCTCCTAAATGCAACAATAGACCATTTTACAGTTGTGGCTAAGTTACGAGGCCTAACAATGGAAGTGAGGCTGCCGGTGACCCTGTTTTGATACAACCCTTCATGCTTTTGTAATGTTAATATGGACTAATTAGCATTACAACAACACAATTTATATGATAAAAACAGTGAGGTCTGTATCAATGCAAGGTCAGCTTCGCAGCCATTCATAGGCTTGGTCGCTGAGCAAACAACTGTAAAATGGCCTATTAACTTTTACTGGATGTGACTGCAGATTACAAACTACAATAACAATCTAGGAAGAGCCTTTCAACTGTGCCTTGAAAAACAAAGACGCTCTTTAACTGCCACATTGGTCCATTTCAATTGGTGATTTCACATATTTTTTAAATGGCTTATCACTAGCATTGTGGACTTGGTATGAAGTCAGCAACATAGGGTACGCAATTATTATTGTTTCAATTCTAGAAAGTGTTTCAAACCTACCAGGGGAAGTATCAGATGAATGGAATATTTCCGTGGAACAAGGTATTAAAAGGGTGAAGAAATTAATTATATATGTGAATGAAACCACACACAGTCAGGTGGTGTTAATGTTCTCTTGAAAGAAAGTTGTGCAAAATGCTTCCCTAGTATGTATCACTCATTGGAGGGACAAGTATTTGAGTGGAGGGAGTTTTAGTTCATGTTGCCATGTTGCCAGTGCCTGACAAAATAAGCTGCCTTATACTTGACAACAAATTTATTTTTGACATTTAGAGAACGAGCTGGAAAAAGACTGAAGTTCAAGACTTATGTGTAGAACTAAATTATTACATTGTAGGGGGCTCTCACTTTTTGGACCCTGAACCGGCTTTGCGTTCTAGTGACATTTTTTAGTAACTTACCTTGGTTTAATGGATCTCTCATCTCTTAAGTCTTCAGTGTAATGAAAAACAATTTGTTAAGTCCATTTGAAGTAAAATGTTAGAAGCCAGAATCCTCAATGAAACACAAACTTGAAGCAAGCACGAATCGAAGACTTAATTAGTTAATTAATTAATGTCCTCATTCTACATGTAGATTGGCCTTATCCCTTTCACCCCTAAACTGGCCATACATAGTATTTTACTTTGTCAAATGCCAGACGATTTTACTCGTCAATGGGGAGCCCCCAGGGGTCAATGAGTAAACTAAATTGTGAGGGTCATCTCATCACCTTCTGAAGAGCAATAACCCTCCATTTGAACTGCAAGGTAGAGTAGTATATGTGTATCTATCAGTAATAAATTATGCATTTGCATTTCCTGTCTTTGCCCCACTCTAGTACGTGGCTGCAGCTCCAAGGTGGTTGTGAAGCCAAATATAAGAGAACTCCAAATCTCCACAAGAACAAACGACAGCATCAAAGAAAACAGCTGCTATGGCAAGGTACTGTAAACATGGGTGGTTTTAGTATACATGTAAGACTTTCACAATCTCCACAGTCTATGTCATATTTAATCACCTCTTATAGGACTCAAAACAACCAGCAACTGGATAGCTTGAAAGGGCAATATTATAGAGTCATAGGTTTGACCCCTGTGCAAGCATAGTTTTTTTTTTCAGAATTCTTTTATACAAAGTTCTGTATAAATGATTATTCACTGAGAAAATTAGAAAGTAAGTACTCAGTTTATTATGGCCAAACAGCAAATGTGCTAGTCTTTGTTTGTTTACGAATATACCCTGCCAGAGTTAATAGAGGGGACCTAACCCTAACTAATCCCCTCTATTAACTCTGATGCTGCAAGCCAATGACATGGGACTGGGCAGGGCAGTTGTCGTTTGAACAAAATACAAAAGCAGCTGCATGGAAAACAGAAAATATTGCCTTCTGGGTTTTTGACGTGTGTAATACAACTACTTTAACTCACCGTGTGCTGTAAGTTGAGAAAGTATGCAAAAAATACATTTACTTGATAACACAAAGCAAGGTCTATCTGGTACTTAAATGCCAGTTGTTTCCAGCAGGATCTTTTAAGTAACTAAGGAGAAGGTGCTGCTTTTGAAATGACATCTCCAACATTAATGCTCCGACTTTCAAGTACAATATTACAGTACTTTCTATTCTTCAGAGTGGAAGGTGTCAGCGGCGTTTTAGGTGTCAGCGGGTTAATGAAGTTAAGATTCGACATCAGTTTATTTGCTAACATTGGCATCTTTATAATTTTATTTCCACAGGAAGGTGGAGATACAGATGAGGTGCAAACATTCCGTCTTGACACAGACTTTGACTACGACAATATCACCTTGACACCCAAATTCAGTTTCCTACCAAAGCACTTAGACTCTTTAAGTTAATTTCTGTAATGTTAATTAATTTCTCTTCCTTTCTTTTATCTCTTGTACTCAGCAATCTGCAAACATGTACATAATGACCGTACGTAATGACCGTAATAAATGTACACTTCAAAGAGGTTCATTTTTCGATTGTGACTCGCAAGCACTTGGAAAAAATGCCAGTGCTCCTTTGCAGAAGTTGAACCTACTGTACAACCTTCCGTTCACTATTATAATAGTAGTTCAGATGCTCTGCCACAGAACTGTAGGAGACTTGCAGTAGCAACACCCTGACCATTTCCTTAGTAAGGAAATGGAAATTACAAGGGGAGAGACGTTTAAAAATAAGTTATAATAAACATAACAATCACAAGCTGTGCCATTACCGGTAATTGGTGGCGAGTGCTCCCACTACCAGTATATGCTGTCCCTGCCTCCTACTGAGCATGAAAAGTAAAGTTTTTTTTAAATGCCAGGATATACTCATATTTTGTTACGTAGATCACAACATTTCCAACTGTGTATCAACAATTTATTACTTACTATTGTCTGAATCAAGTGATAAGGACCTCTGGTTGCATGTCCCCTTTGGAGCACCTTATTTACTTAATTGCCAGCATACTAGCAATGTGCAGGTGAAATGATGGAATTTACATCACATGTGACCTCACTGCGAGACCAATGATACTTCTATCGTACGTGTACATCACCATTGTGTATAACTACAACCTGTTTTACGGTAATTATAAACATTTTTAACAGTAAAACAAAAAATGAAAACAAAGGGTTGATGACTAACTTTAATGATTTCATACAGAAAGAACATCAGTTTGAGAACATGGTATTGGTAATGAATACATCAAAAAAGTATGGTTGACATAACATGTCCCGTTATTTCGTCTACAGCCCCAGCTTGGTTCTGCGCCAGTGACGTCTCTTAGCATTATACCTGACACCAGAAAGAAAATATTAACCCAAATCACCAATAGTAGTCACAATAGAACCTCCACAAAACAGCATTGCCCTTTGGTGGGTGAATTACTCTAGTTTGAATGTCAGACAATAATTTCACCCAAGGCCTCAGTTGATTAAAGGCCAGATAACTTCATCCAGTAGATAACTCTTTATCCAACAGTTTCAATCTGTGCAAAGATCTCAGTATTTGCTCTTGTAACTATGAATATGCAAACTCTAAGCACATCTAGTCAGTGTTTATGAAAACCTTGGCTAACATTTAATGTGGAGCGCATGTACAATGTACATTTTATACTCTGAATAGTGACTTATCCACTGGATAAAGGTACCCGGCATTTGAACAACTGAGGACAGGACAATCAGTTAGCCCCATAAGAAAATGCCTTGGTCACTGCAGATAAAGACATCGTTCTCACCTAAACCGGAGCTAGTGGTCCGGGTTCGGGTCCTGGCCGGGGACATTGTGTTGTGTTCTTGGGCAAGACACTTTACTCCCACGGTGCCTCTCTTCACCCAGGTGCATAAATGGGTACCGGCGTAATGCTGGGGGTAACCCTGCGATGGACTAGCATCCCATCCAGGGGGGAGTTAAAAATACTCCTAGTCACTTAATGCTACGGAAACCGGGTATAAGCACCGGTGTGTTGGGTCATTGGCTCGGAAAGCGCTTACCCATTACCTCTCACCTAAACAACAGTAACTTGAAAGAAAAAGGTCTTTTCTATTCTACCAGAGACAAGATAAACATTGCTTCATTTCAAGGAAAAAAAGGGGCCTGAAGGCGTCAGTTTTCATGCAGTATTTTAAACAGAGTTTTCCCATCAATTCTGGGTACCAAATTGGGCGGGTTTGTTTGTTTGAAATATGACTTGAGACAAAGGGCCTGAAGTCGTCACATTATTTTCACTGGTAGTAGAATGTTTCATACTATTGAGCAATAACATGAAAAGTTGTATCCTCATAACTATACAGATTACAGCAACCTTTTCACCTTTGATACACAAAATCGATGCAGTCAACATTTCTGATAAAAATAAAAGACTTTAATTCATCTTGGCTCCAGTAGAGTGGCATAATTAGCCATTTTTTCAACACACACTAATGTTGTTTTAACGAGAACGCCATCTTCCCCTATCTACAGTAGCTGATCACTCTTCATATTGGGACGTACATGTTATATTTCATATTGTCTTGGGCTAATGGCAGTCTGGTTAGTCCACAGCTGTCAAAAAAACAGAAGCTGAGGGGAAACAATTTAAACTTTCATCATAAACGCTAGAGACCTCAAGATGAAGCCGAATGCTAAACGTGAAAAGGAGGAGATATTACTGAACTAAGCGATGGAGAAAGTTTTCAATCGCAGCGTACGTAAGCTAAAATAACATTACCTGATGGAATTTCCAGTCCTCAGTCTTACCCATTGAGGAATGGGCCTATTCTGTTTCATCTTTTTGCCCAGCTTCCTCTTGATTTTAAAGGTTTTGTGGGAAGGCTAGAAAGGAATAGATAAAATTAGCGACGAGTGAAAAGGAAAACTCTGTAAGCTCTTGTAAGCAGTGTTCGATCCAAGATAGCAGATTGATTTGCTTCCATCCGGTTGCAATCGTTACTCAATCCTATCGTTTAAGAAATGTTGGATGGACTCATGATGTATGGAAATGTTCTATCAACAAAGGAGTAAGAAAATATAACTGCTAACTTACCATGTTGACTTCAAAAACCCGGTCACCCTTCAAGATGGCGGCAAAGAGGAAGAATGGGGGGAGAAGAGACTGGTACCTATTCCTCCATCCCAGGAATCCTTTCGACAAATGGGAAGGGTGGTACTATTTCTTAGCTTGGGGGTTCAAAGACGTAAAAGAAATAATTAACTACGATCGTCCAGGTGGGTGTATTCCTCAGAAGGATTGTTTAGGATGACTTCCGCTCAGGTTATCGAAACGCCAGTCATTCCTTCTCAGGGCTACATCCATCCGGACGGTTGTACTTCAATCACTTACCTAATTCAACCTAATTATGATATGACCCTAGGATTCAAACCATTTACGATGTAAAAGAAAGAAAGGTAAGTCAGGTAGGTGGCTCTCTGAATGAGCTGCCCTAGGTAGCATTCGATCACAGAATCTTTCTTTGCAAACAACAACCTACAGCTAAGTGACCCACAGGCAGTCCACACTCGGAGGGTAAAAAAAATATATAAAGATTTGTATGGGAATCTCGATAACAAACTGAAAAATATTTACACGCTAAAGTTCTCAATAGAAAAGCCCATGCTTTATTGTCCCGGTGACTTTCTCGCTTTTTGTGTCGTTATTTGCCTGATTGAATGCGATTTTAAGTCGGACTTCTCAACTTCCCGGGTTGTCACTCGTACGTAAATCAAAGAAACGCTGGACAATAATTTCTAGCTTATCTCACATCTCGCCGATAAAATCACACTTCTCCGGCATCAGTCACGCTCAAACGCAATTCAATGTAAACTCTCATTGTACCTGAAGAAGGCTGGTTTGGCCAGCCGAAATATAGTACATCACTAAAATCAAATCTACGTTGTATCGGCTTTTGGTTAATTTATTTAGTTTCTCAACTTGAAATAACGCCGATCAGATCAAGCCACTGATCCAAAGTACACCGACAGGAAAATTGTCCACGGTTGCTTGCTTCGAAACTCTTGCTTACAACGAATTTGGACACGGCTGGTCAACCGTTCACTAAAGCTTCGATACGGTGAGAGCAAATAAGTGAACGGTTGACCAGCTGTGTCGGAAGGGATAGACCCCAGGTCCATGGACCACCCTTGGATCCGGTCCATGGACCACTCCATTGTGGACCCCTCCATGGACCCTGTCCATTGACTACCCCTGTGGACCACCCCCCATTTTGTAAAGTCAATACGTTTTAAAAGCAGGAAAATCTTTAGACGAAAGAGAGAAGTGATACTCGCAGTTATCTGGAAAATTTAAGGATCTTTAAGCAGAGTTAATGACTAGAGGAGCGAACAATTCCCATACTAAGCTATGTCACGGTATTTTTACAGACCAGGAGCCCATGTACGATCTATACTACCTTTTCTGCAAAAAGACAAAACAAATTCAATATTGTATAAATTGCGTTCATAACTGCGAAGATCATAGCTTCACTTAAATTCCGGTTAGTTGACGCTATGACGGCAAGTTAGTTACTCGTGATCGGTCATCGGGCTCCTACGGGAGTCTCAGTGGGAAATTCAATCTAAAATAAAAGCGGTTTGGGAAAACGCCGTGACAGCAATATGGGGGTGTTGTTCTCTTCTAGTTATGGGATACCGATTTAACCAATTGCCTGTTATAGACACTTATACCACCTATTTAGTGGCTCCAAAGGGATTCGTCTATAACCCGCTTTTCAAATATAAGTTTGTTTCATTCATCGAGTCCCTCACCGGAACAAATTAACCGAACCAATTGACCTGCTCCCAACTGAGTGGCTTCATAGCTCAGTTGGTACAGCGTTGCACCGGCATCGCAGATGTCCTGGGTTCGAATCCCGTTTGGAGCCACCTGAAATTCTTAGGTGCCTATAAAGAGACAATTGCTTAAATTGTCCAAATAAGTGAGAGGATCACTTCCCTCTTTCGGGTAGCCTGTTCCAGGCTCTCAGATAGTCGAGAAAACGAAAAGAACTGCGTGTGAAAAGCGAGTGGGGGCTTGGGTCGCCTCGCCTCGACCCAAGCCCCCACTTGCTTTCCACACGCAGTTCTTTTCGTTTTCTCGACTATCTGAGAGCCTGGAACAGGCTAAATGAAGGGTGGTCCACAGGGGTAGTCCATGGACCGGGTCCATGAAGTGGTCCATGGACCTCGGGTCCATGTTTTGTGTACGTCCAGCCGTGTCAAATTCGTTGTAAGCGAGACTTGAAGGATCTTGAATACTTGAATATTCATCGCTGTTTCTCAGCAATGGATACTCGCTGGACCTTGAAACTTGGTCAAAGAGAAGTAAGTTTATCCGTGTGGCCATCACCGGAGTCTGAGTGTAACGGATACCGGAGAAGTGTTATTTTATCGGCGAGATGTGAGATACTACCGCCCGTTATATTTAAATTGCGAATTATCCATTTCAGTTTAACCTTGATAATGGGGTCATGTTTGACTCCGAAACGTCGGATAGTGTTGTTACTTTTTATTCTTAATACGTTCTCTAAATCGATCCTTCTTAAAGATGTGAGATAAGCTGGAAGTTACTTTCCAGCCTTCCTTTGTGTACGAGTGACAACTTTGTGCATTTAAAGTGGCAAATAACCGCACAAAAAGCGAGAAAGTCACCAAGACAATAAAGAACGGCTTTTTTTTTTTATTGAGAACTTTTGCGTCTAAATATCTTTTTCAGTTTTTTATTGAGATTCCCATACAAATCCTTATAAGTTTTTGCCCTCCGAGTCTGGGCCGCCTGTGCATTCACATATTCTTTCCTCTGTATCTACTATCAACTTAAAGATTTGTACTGCTGTACCCTGTTTCCCACAAGTTCTGAAACTTTGTGTGCCGCCGTAAGGTGAATATTTCATTTTGCTCTTCTCAACCATAAAAGTATGTTTCTCTTCTCTCTTTTTTAAAAGTTGCATGTCAACATTTGGCAACGTTTAGCCTAGACTTTTTAGCCATTTTTGCCCCGGCAAAAAAGGCGTTTTTACTTTAATTACAATGGCCTGCAGGGCCTTAAACTTTGAGTTTGCAAATTCAAACAATCCATCCGGCCTTAAAACTTTAATTTGACGGCCCTCTCACACGCAGCTCGATGAACTGAGACATGAGGTTGTTTATGCATCATTTTACTGATAAAACTGTAGCGACTCCATGAGACCTCTTAAAATCCACACCTGAAAAAAAACCAGCGCTTTTTCTTTGTCATAACGACAATTAGTGACTACATTTAGCCCTTTCACCGCCAAAAATGCCAATTGACACTTAAAGATTTTACTCTGTCTAAAGCCAGACGATTTTAGTCGTCAATGTGGAAGTCCTCGGTGGTAAAAGGGTTAAGTCGTGAGCTTACATGGCCGCCGGAGTACAAGTGCTTTTGTAACTGGAGAGACCAATATAAATAACAAAATCAAATCATGTAAAAAAGATCACCTAAACAACTGTTGTTTTTTAGTGACTGGAGAAAACCGGAGTGCCCGGAGCGAATAGGGACTTTAAGATCTGCGATGACGACGTGGACGAAAACGTCACTTCAAAATGTACCTTTGCACAATCCTAAAAATATGCAATTTATACGATTCAGGCCTGAGTGCCGTAGGCGAACGGAGAGGCACCACGACGGCTTCTTGGTTCGGTATTGCGACTTTGCCACGCATAGAGATCCCGCCTAAGAAAAAAAACGCCCTCTGGTCCCCGGGGTAATAATCTATACGAGCAGTTTCAGATGAAAGATTTGCATTTGTACGCTCAACGTGTCGTTAAAACCTCAAATTTGGTGATTTCATGTTGTTGTTATGCAGAATACAGCAATAAAATACGTATCGCACGTGCAGCATGTGTGCAGCACGATTCTTGTCCCTCTTATAATATATTAACCAATCATATTGCTGTTTTGAGGCGTTGTCGTAGCCGTAGCCGTCGTCGCTTCTCAAACTCCCTTCAGCAACGATGACGACAACGGCAACGAGAAAGTCATCGTTAAATGAGAATTCGCCTTATTGTAATCGCTTCGCGACTATTCCAAGAATTTTAACGTGACAGAGGTGTGGCAAACCACCAAGAACGGAACTAGTATAAACGGCGCTCAATTTAGGGGAGAAAATGGTAATTTCCCGTTGTTTGTTTTGCTGACGACGGCAAAGAAATAGTCAAAAATGAAAAGATGCACGAGCAGAGCGTGCAAAGCTATTGCTTTTGCTTACCAAATATGCAAATTTGTGACGTTCTCGTTGCCGTTGCCGTTGTCGTTGCTAAAGCTCCCTGATAGAGAGCTTTAGACCCCGTTTACCTGGGTGTGGACAAATTTTTGCACGGACAAAAACTTGCACGGTTCCACCCTTGCGTTCACACGGGTCCGGTGGAACTGGACGAATTTTTGAACGGCTACGTGTGGACGTTTGGGACCTAAAAAATCAGGTCAACTTTTTGACCGGCAGGGTTCCAATATGCGTACGGACTCATGAAAACACCCGAACCGTGCAAGGTTTTGCACGCTTAGCGCGGTTAAGGCCTGGAATCTACTTACGTTTTTTTGGTTGCTGAGCAAAAATGCTGTAAGCTCGCAATTTGTTAAGTTACATTTCGCTATTTTTAAAATCAAAGTTGACACAAAAGAAATTAACAAAAGCACGATACAGATATGAGGAGACGAGGGATAGCTGTCGAGCATCGCTATTTTAGCCGGATTACCTGGGCTACTGAAGTACACTGTGACGTTTCTGCAAATTGCCATTCACGGTCTCCGAAATTACATTCTGTCCCTCAATAAATCTAGAACAACCAGTTATGGTCTTAGTTCTTTTTTCTTATGTATCAGCCTAGTTGCGGAATGCGCTACCTGATTTTACCCGTACCACTGAGTTTACTGCTTTCAAAAGAGAATCCAGGGCCGCATTTTGTATAGCGGCTTTTCTTTTTAGTTAATATATCTTTAAATATTATATATTTAGTATGTATCTGTATACGCTATGTATTTTAGCTGTAAATGTAATGTCTCGAAGATATTAGCTCTTGTAGTTATTCTGAAATTCGAGATGAAATAAAATCTATGCATGCATGTATGTATGTTTCCTTCAGCAGGGCGCGTGCGCACACTTTGTAATCTGCGACTTCAGTGCTTACCATATGACAGATAAAATGACTTTTCCCTTGTATATTTAAGCCATCGAATTCTTATGCTAAATCGACAAGGGCGGTTAGGAGCTGTGGGTAGGCGTGGGTTTTGTCTCATATGGTTGAGGGGCCGACATATCTCTCCCTCAATGCCGTACCGGGAGGCAAGGTCGATAGCAGTAAGCAGCGAAGGGCCAACTGCGTCCCCTACTCGTGTTTGATGAAGAGTCATTGGTTGTTTAACATTTACAAAAATGGCCCAATTACCTGCAATCTACCCGCAATAAGAATAACTAAACAACCTATACTGCTAACAAAGAGTAAGATCAATCGTCTGGGTTATATATTTTCTACGTTTTTCGCTAAAAACAGGCAGTCAAATATCGTACTCGTTCTCGTCCTCGAACTTGAATATAAAGCTCTCAATTATCTCTTTAAGCACGGAAGAGAACCAAAGAACTTGACAAAACACAGCTATTAACCCTTAACCTTCGTTCAATTCGAGGAGTTATCAGCATGTAAATTCTCCTCAAAATTTCAATGAAATGTCAGTCAGACAGGCATTGAGAATAAAGATAATTATCAGCTTTATTAAGAGGTATGATCTTGATATAGCACAAATTCTCATGAATACTTCCCCCTCCCCCCCTTCCCCCATTCCCCCTCCCCCCAAAAAACCTATAGTATTAGTTGGGAAAGTGAACGTTTCGATCTTAAGAATAAATGGGTTCCACGAGGATCGTGTTGGTTGATTTCTAATATACCGTTAACGGGAGCGACGAATCAATTTCTTTCCACAGTCGGTCGTCACAGCCAAAAATCAATCACTGCCGGATTACTTGAAAGACAATTATTGCAAAAGATTACGCATCCATGTATTTGTCTGTCTATCTGAAAGAAAATACAATAATTAAACTCAGTATCTTTTTAAAAAACGACGTCAATGCTTTATTCACTCAGCTATTCTTTTTAACACGATATCCTGAAAAGTCTCAACAAATTCAACTCAGAGGAAACCTGATTGCATAAATCCTAATATCTTTCATGCCACATTAAGGCAAAGGCTTTCTTTTACAATAGAAATTAGATTAATTAGTGATTTTTGGTTTCCGATAAAACAGTTTCACAATTACAAATAAATACAATGTGGCTAAAGCCTATTGTCTCCTTAAGTCATCTCTTTATTACAACTTAACTAAATTTTGATGGAAAACATGCAAACAGTTACATAACTGAAAACCAATTTCCAATGTTTGGTAATATCAATTATTAATATAATCGCTTTTAGTTTATCCTATTTCAAGATGTAAACTTTCTTAGCTTTAGAATCGGCGACCATAATCCGCCCATCCAGTGTTGCAACAATTCCAGCGAGTCCTCGCAGCTCAACCAGACTTTTTCCGGCAAAAGTACCTTCTAATGAGAACTGGACGATTCGATTATTGCCAAAATCGCAAACAAGAATGTTGTGACAATTGTCGCATTTCTCCACAAACAGACCCTGCGGAAGTCTCAATTGTCCGTCAGCGGACCCCGGCTCTCCAATCTTGCGTAGAAACCTGCCTGAGCGGTCAAAGACTTTTAAACAGTGGTTCCTGGCATCAGAAACAATGAACCTGTCTTCATCGAAAATGCAACCAGTGGGATGATTCAGTTTTTCTGAGCCGCTGTCTCCAAATATAAACAATAACTCACCGTCCTCTGTAAAAACCTGAATTCTGTTGTTGTTTTTGTCCGCAACAGCAACATGTCCTTCGTCATCTATGCAAACGCTTACTGGAGTATCAAACTCGCCATCTCTTGACCCTTTACTGCCAAACGACCTCACAGCATTTCCTGTGTGTACATTAAATTGTTGAATGCGGTGACTCAAATGTTCCGTTACAAGAATGTTGTCGTCGTCAACAAATGTCGCACCTGAAGGACCGTTGATCTCACCAGCTTTCATTCCTTCGCGTCCAAATTTTCGCAGATACTTTCCTTCGTTATCGAACACTAAGATACAGTGTCTACTGTAATCAGTAACAGCCATCAGCCCTTTAGGGTTCGAAGCAATGCTATGTGGACGGTAAAGAGTTTGTCCTCTTAAATCTAACTCGCCAACAACTTGAAGCCGTCGTTCCTTTACTTGGATTGAGAATGGATTCTTGTGAAGTTCGTTCCCTTTTACAGCCACTGTAATGCTATATGTACCTGGAACTTTAGGTACAAACCTCATCAATAAAGTTCCATCACCGTATTTGTGTGTAATCAAACTTCCCACTTGTTCGGTAGGTTCCACGAGGACTTCAAGGAGAAACGATCCTCGCACGTCGCTCATGATTTCGGGACAGATAAAAAATTCTACTTCAACGCCAGCTTGAATGTCTTGAGTCAGTCCTTCAATAGTTAACTCATCGGTTGCGATAACACCCAGGGTTAAATCCTCCGGTTCAGCCGTTGACACAAACTTCAGAAATGAACCAACGAGAAGTTTCGGTACGGCAGCCCTGTTAAGATCTTCAAATCGCTTTTGCAAGGTTTCTTTGCTTTGCATGATATCTGAGCTTGAACTCCTTTGAATCAAATTGCTGGCAAACTCTATTGCTTGATTTATTTGTTTCAGCAAGGACTGCAGCTGATTCGTTCCATTGTTTAATTTCTCCAGTTTCGACATGCGTGTCTTGTCGAGTGCGGTAATAGCCTCCCGCTCGCGTTCTCGAATTTTTGCAATCATTTGGTCAGCTCTTTGGGAAACCTGGCGTATTGCGGCGTTGGTGTTAGTTTCCACATCAACAGCTGTTTGCTCAAACTGACGAATAACATTATTGCAAAGTTTGCCCTTTTCTTTTATCGACTCGACTGCTGCCACGAGTTTAGCCTTCTCGCCATCGGCTGCTTTGTCGAGCGGATCAATAGCATGGTTCTTGTGATCTGTATTTATGCAGGTCTGACAAACACAGGTCTCGCAGTCGAGGCAAAAGCACCTCGTTACCTCTCGTTCATGATACTTCTGCGAGCAAAAGGATTGTCGCTTGAGAAGTGCCTCGTAGTCTTCTGCTTTGAAGTGTTTTATTGATCTGATTTTGTGCCCTTCAAACGCCACATTTCTAAGAAGTTCATGTGCGTTGACACAATCGGAGCACATGAACTTTCCGCATTCGAAGCAGAAGCTTGTCTCTGCGCTTTTTTTCCTGCAGTTGCCGCAACTGATCTCGCTGCCTTCTCCTCCTTTTCTTACTTCGAGAAGACCAAGCAAACTGTTTTGGAGAAAGCCAGTTGGCAATTTATCGAAGTGCTGAGGCACGGTTATTCGCGCCTGGCACTCGGGGCAGCGAAATAATCCTTGTTGTTGAGTTGTTAGAGCGTGTGTCTTCAAACACTCAAAGCAAAATGTGTGCAGACATTGTATGGTCTTGGGCTCAGTGAAAGTATCCAAGCAGATCGAACATGTAACATGTTTTTCCAAGTTTTTTAGGACAGATTCCATCGCAAATACGCACCGGCAAGGGAACGATTATCAAACACACCTTTCTTTAGGATCGGTGACTCCGAGAACCAAATGCTAGAATATTTGCATTCTTTTTGACATATTAAACCAATGAACCCACTGACCTTATTAAATTCGCTGCCTTTTGTTCACGTTCTCCGTAAAACTTGAGAATTGGTCATTTCACGTCGCAGAGTTGCCGAAAACTTGAAAGAAATGAACAAAAACTAAAAATGCACGTGCAGAGCGTGCAAAGCTACTGCTTTTGCTCGTTAAATATGCAAAATTTGTGAGTTTTCGTTGCCGTCGCGTCGTAGATCTTAAACTCCCCATAAGCAACGACGACGACAACGGCAACGAGAACGTCGTCGTTAAATGAGAATTCGCCTTATTGTAATCGCTTCGCGACTATTCCAAGAATTTTAACGTGACGGAGGTGTGGCAAACCATCAAGCTACAGTCTCGGTCACAAATGTTGTAACACAGACGGCAATTTGCCCCCTCTCCCCCTTCAATGTTGATGTTTATGGGTTGGAGTGCAAAAACCAACCGGTAAATGCAACATTGATTGGAGGGAGGAGGAGGGGTACGTTATTAACAGCCTTGATGCGCTTAACTTGCTGTTCAAGCGAAGTGTTACAACTGTTTATGACCGAGATTGTCTGGGTGTTGAATGACGCAATTCAGATAACAAAAAGCGCCATAACCAATGTATTCTGTAACGTTCGCTTTCATGGGACTTTCGTTATGAAAATATGTCGAAGCATGTTTAGCTACTTATAAAATTGATAGAAAGAGTTGACTTGTTGCTAAAAGGAAAAGATATATTGCAGATTTACGAGCGAAAAGCTGCACAAGCGTAATGGCCTTTAATTGAACCCTGTTTCGATATTAAACGTCACACGGCCAAGAGCTTTTTACTGAAGCCACGTTAAATTGAAGGACTTTTCCATAGTAAAGTTGCTGAATTTTGTGATATTTCAACAGCAACGGTTGAAAGAATTTCCAAAAGAAATAGGAGCACTCCCGCGTGTTTAAAAAATTCGTCAAAAAGAGGGCGTAAGTTCAAGCTACTGTAAGTAACACACTGAGAAGGCACCTCATTTGCGGTCTCAGGTTCCTGCGAAAAAGAGACGGGACTTTTACCTGTAAAAGAATAGACACTGTGCATAATGACCCGAACGAGGGGTGGTGGTACCAAGTATTATTTATTACCTTAACTCGTTTTCAGCTCCATAGCGTACAACAGTAAATGTTCTCCTTTTGGTGTGTAAACACATTCTTACACCGGTGGAGTAGGTAGAAAAAAGGTTGTTGGTTTCATCGTAAGGTTGCAAGTACTATTTTCAACGATTTGTCTTCTATTTTTTACTTAACAATCAATTGTCTTGTTGTTTTGCCTTTTAATAGGTATTGAATTATAGCTCTGCAAAGAAAAACTTATATTTACTGGTATATTCCCTTAGATGAAGGACTCCACCCATTGATTTGTAGAAAATTGCTTTTGTGCAAACAATGAACATCACCATTGTGATCACGGTACACCGTCACCGTTTCTTCCAAAATTATTCACGCTCCCTTTAAATCGGTCTTCTTTGCCTAATTGTTTACTAGAAAATAAGCACTAGAACACAACTTAACAATAGCGAGATGTTCAAGCCATTGGCCTTTTTTTTTCTTCAAAATCTCAACGGTACACCATGGTGATCCGTTGTCAGTAAATTAATTACAGTCTACTGAAATTATTTAGCAATGAACGGATCACCATGGTGTACCGTTGCAAATAAGCCTAAAAAATGCGCTGTCGTGATTTCTACTAATTGTGCTTACACATAGTGATTACTACTAGTTTAGAACGATTAAACTTCCTAGTTTTTTCAAAACACAACGCCAAAATTAAGATGAAAATGATGGTGATCCGTCAACGGTACACCAAAATCCCGTGTAACCAAAATAGGAACAGAGTTTAGGACTGGGGATAGACTAGTTCAGGAAAACAACACTCAAACGAACTTGCATCATTCCAGTCTCTTTCATCCAGACAAAGGAAAGCTCCCCCTCAGCGGTACAGAAGATAGGAGGGAGTGTCATAGGCGTATCTCCTTTAAACTGAAAACCCGCATATGTAAATGGCCTTGGGTGCTCGCAGCTGAACCTAATGGCCTTCCAATAGTAACACCAAACCATGCCATAAGACGATATTTGCTGTTCATCTGAAGTAATTTAGAAATACGACTTCCGCCGCTGTTGTACCTACCCTGCGAAGGTTGTACTTGCCGGGTTGCAAAATGAGCTATACATATATGTAAGAAGACTTAAAAGAAACGTTGTACCTCAATTCGGTGGCCCTTTCAAATGCAAGATGCGGTATTTTTCTCTTCTTTTTTTCAATTAGATTTGGACTAATCGGTTATAAAATACGCGACTCGCGCTTGACGGGAATTCAATGTTCCAAGTGGCACAGCCCTTTCGCCTACCGCACCAACTGCGCCGACTAACGCAGTCTTCCTTTATTATTTTAACTGGTAGCCTTATTTATCAGTAGTTATCAGGATATACAACTTGCCTTTGGAACCTTTTCAAACCTTCCTTTACAGCTAATGGCCTACTTTCACTTTGTGGTGATTCTTTTCTGATGAACACATCAGTCTCTCAAAATATCACTAGTGTCGATTTTCTTTAATTGCTTGTGCAAACAAATACAAAAACACAGCAGAAAACACGGAAAATCTGTATATCACCAAACGAGTCTACATACTTTATAGTTTACTACAAAACCGTTAATACTATCGCCAAAATTCTATTTAGCGGCAACTAACATTGCTCACAAGCCTACCACGATAACTTCAGCAATCGTCACATCACTTACGGCGCTGAAAACAATTATTCCTAATAAATACAGTCTCGGTCACAAATGTTGTAACACAGACGGCAATTTGCCCCCTCTCCCCCTTCAATGTTGATGTTTATGGGTTGGAGTGCAAAAACCAACCGGTAAATGCAAGATTGATTGGAGGGAGGAGGAGGGGTACGTTATTAACAGCCTTGATGCGCTTAACTTGCTGTTCAAGCGAAGTGTTACAACTATTTATGACCGAGATTGTAGAACGAAACTAGTATGAACGGCGCTCAATTTAGCGGAGAAAATGGTATTTTCCCGTTGTTGTTTTGCTGACGACGGCAAAGAAATAGACAAAAATGAAATGATGCACGAGCAGAGCGTGCAAAGCTATTACTTTTCCTTACCAAATATGCAAATTTGTGACGTTCTCGTTGCCGTCTCCGTTGTCGTTGCCAAAGCTCCCTGATAGAGAGCTTTAGACCCCGTTTCCCCGGGTCTGTACAAAGTTTTGCAAGGACAGAAACTTGCACGGTTCCACCCTTGCGTTCACACGGGACCGGTGGAACTGGACGAATTTTTGAGTGTGGATGTTTGGGACCTAAAAAATCAGGTCAACTTTTTGACCGGCACGGTTCCAATATACGTGCGGACTCATGAAAACACCAGAACCGTGCAAGGTTTTGCACGCTTAGCGCGGATAAGGCCTGGAATCTACTTATGTTTTTTTTTGGTTGCTGAGCAAAAATGTTGTAAGCTCGCAATTTGTTAAGTTATATTTCGCTCTTTTTAAAATCAAAGTTGACACAAAAGAAATTAACAAAAGCACGATACAGATATGAGGAGACGAGGGATAGCTGTCGAGCATCGCTATTTTAGCCGGATTACCTGGGCTACTGCAGTACACGTTTCTGTAAATTGCCATTCACGGTCTCCGAAATTACATTCTGTCCCTCAATAAATCTAGAACAACCAGTTATGGTCTTAGTTCTTTTTTCTTATGTATCAGCCTAGTTGCGGAATGCGCTACCTGATTTTACCCGTACCACTGAGTTTACTGCTTTCAAAAGAGAATCCAGGGCCGCATTTTGTACAGCGGCTTTTCTTTTTAAGTAATATATCTTTAAATATTATGTATTTAGTATGTATCTGTATACGCTATGTATTTTAGCTGTAAATGTAATGTCTCGAAGATATTAGCTCTTGTAGTTATTCTGAAATTCGAGATGAAATAAAGCCTATGCATGCATGTATGTATGTTTCCTTCAGCAGGGCGCGTGCGCACACTTTATAATCTGCGACTTCAGTGCTTACCATATGACAGATAAAATGACTTTTCCCTTGTATATTTAAGTCATCGAATTCTTATGCTAAATCGACAAGGGCGGTTTGGAGCTGTGAGTAGCCGTGGGTTTTGTCTCATATGGTCTAGGGGGCCGACATATCTCTCCCTCAATGCCGTACCGGGAGGCAAGGTCGATAGCAGTAAGCAGGGAATGGCCAACTGCGTCCCCTACTCGTGTTTGATGAAGAGTCATTGGTTGTTTAACATTTACAAAAATGGCTCAACCACCTGCAATCTACCCGCAATAAGAATAACTAAACAACCTATACTGCTACCAAAGAGTAAGATCAATCGTCCGGGTTATATATTTTCTACGTTTTTCGCTAAAAACAGGCAGTCAAATATCGTACTCGTTCTTGAATATAAAGCTCTCAATTATCTCTTTAAGCACGGAAGAGAACCAAAGAACTTGACAAAACACAGCTATTAACCCTTAACCTTCGTTCAATTCGAGGAGTTATCAGCATGTAAATTCTCCTCAAAATTTCAATGAAATGTCAATCAGACAGGTATTGAGAATGAAGATAATTATCAGCTTAATTAAGAGGTATGATCTTGATATAGCAGAAATTCTCATGAATACTTCCCCCTCCCCCCCATCCCCCCTCCCCCCAAAAACCTATAGTACTAGTTGGGAAAGTGAACGTTTCGATCTTAAGAATAAATGGGTTCCACGAGGATCGTGTTGGTTGATTTCTGATATACCGTTAACGGGAGCGACGAATCAATTTCTTTCCACAGTCGGTCGTCACAGCCAAAAATCAATCACTGCCGGATTACTTGAAAGACAATTATTGCAAAATATTACGCATCCATGCATTTGTCTGTCTATCTGAAAGAAAATACAATAATTAAACTCAGTATCTTTTTAAAAAACGACGTAAATCCTTTAAAAGATTCACTCAGCTATTCTTTTTAACACGATATCCAGAAAAGTCTCAACAAATTCAACTCAGAGGAAACCTGATTGCATAAATCCTAATATCTTTCATGCCACATTAAGGCAAAGGCTTTCTTTTACAATAGAAATTAGATTAATTAGTGATTTTTGGTTTCCGATAAAACAGTTTCACAATTACAAATAAATACAATGTGGCTAAAGCCTGTTGTCTCCTTAAGTCGTCTCTTTATTACAACTAAACTAAATTTTGATGGAAAACGTGTAAAACAGTTACATAACTGAAAACCAATTTCCAATGTTTGGTAATATCAATTATTAATCGCTTTTAGTTTATCCTATTTCAAGATGTAAACTTTCTTAGCTTTAGAATCGGCGACCATAATCCGCCCATCCAGTGTTGCAACAATTCCAGCGAGTCCTCGCAGCTCAACCAGACTTTTTCCGGCAAAAGTACCTTCTAATGAGAACTGGACGATTCGATTATTGCCAAAATCGCAAACAAGAATGTTGTGACAATTGCCGCATTTCTCCACAAACAGACCCTGCGGAAGTCTCAATTGTCCGTCAGCGGACCCCGGCTCTCCAATCTTGCGTAGAAACCTGCCTGAGCGGTCAAAGACTTTTAAACAGTGGTTCCTGGCATCAGAAACAATGAACCTGTCTTCATCGAAAATGCAACCAGTGGGATGATGTCTCCAAATATTCGACCGAGTCCTCCACATTTTCTTTTAACTCGGGCTTGATGAAGAGTCATTGGTTGTTAACCATTTACAAAAAATTTCCGGAAATTTCCGTTTCGTTTGTAAATGGAACACGACTTTTCGGTTCGTTCCACTGGAACATTTCCGGGAAAAAGGAATTTGTGGAAAGGTTGTTCTGTTTTCATGTTGGAAACTGTGTTCCATTTACAAGTTTTCAAAGGTCTTACCAGTTCCAGGCTATTCACGGCCATATTTTGAATTTTGGCGCGCAAAATCGCAGTCAATCATATTAGCAAAATTTACTTTTTTATTAAACAGGTTTCAAATTGCTTCAATTTACAAAAGCAAAAAACTCCCAGATTTACAACTGGATTTATCCATGTTACCAAAAACAGAAGTTATCAACATAATTGATCTAATTGAAGTAATTGAACATACCGGTATATCAATTTAAGTTTTCAACGCACTTTTTATATTCGGTTTTTCTTTTCACTTCAAGCCTTCAATTTTCTAACAAAATGAATTAAACCCCAGGAAATAACTCTTGTAATGGAATTTGCTTGATAAAATTATCAAAAAAAGTGTTTGTATGAGAAAAACCATTTTCAAAGTTATTTCCCGGGCACCGCTGTCTTAAAAAACGTAGTGACGTATTATTATTGCCCTATGGTTATGGAGCAACAATGGCCGTTTTTTTTACTAGAGACACATAATTCGTCTGGGACGAACGTGGGGAAACATTTTTTCTGCGTCTCTTAAATTCGTCTAGTATAAAGACAAGCACGCGACGCATTATGCGTCTGGACGAACTTTCCAGTTTAGTGCGTCTTGGAAGACGAACTAAAGTGGATAGTTCGCCCAGACGCATTATGCGCCTTTCGCCCAAGTTCGTCCCAGACGGATTATGCATTATTTATGGTTCGTCCAGTCTTTACACTAGACGGATGTAATGAGAGACGCACAATTCGTCAGGACGGATTATGCGTCTCTAGTATAAAAACGCCTAATAACAACTCAATCTGGAAACTATCCAGGTGATCTGGTGACGTAATTTGGAGGACTGGGAAGAAAAATATATCCCACAACCGCGCGCGGCCTTAGGTGTTGTTTTCAAACTCCCTGTAGTATTTCCATCGCCAAAACTCAACAGATCATTCCGTGTCTACAACATTTCCTGTTACTGAATGAATATTCAAGTAGACCCGACGAGCTCTAATCTCGCCTCTGCCGTGTTGAATTCGAAAATAAGGCCGCGCGAGGTTTTGGGATAAGGCGTTACAATTTTTCTCCCCAGTCCTACAAATTACGTCACCAGATCACCTGACCAAACACGTAACAATTAATCAAGATGACGACACCTCAGAAATTTGAACCTGAATACGAGTGATTCTGATTTTCTTTTCTCCCGTACAAGCGGTTTCTTTTGAAACATTACCAAATCAATTTGATTGTAAACATTATTTCCTCCGCGTCCAGTTTACTTAAAGTACTGCCGGGAGGTTTTTTCTAAATAAATTAGAGTATTATTTTTTGTGAGCTTCATTTCCGTTCTTTTTTATGTTACATCATTTTCCTGTTCAGTTTGGCAAAATGGACAAAATCTAGGGTTCACGGTATTGAAAACGCAAACTGTTCAAACCGTCGTCGCACTCGCACATACTAATTACAGGAGCCTATGAGTACTGACGAGCTTGCCTTAGTAATCACAGCAGGGTAAAACGTCCTCATACAATTTTTACCAAATGGCAAAGTCCGCCCAATGTCTTTTCTTCAAGTGGTTACATTTTTTTTCAAAAATTATTCGTTGACCTAATGCCTTGTATTATACAGAAAAGTCAGAATTCTCATATTTCGAGAACGAGCTGTCTTCCTCTACTTATTCCTTCGTTATTTACATTGTTACTGGGAGATGTAAGCTCGATAGGTTGTTTTTTAACAATCAGGGCCTCAGGAGGCTCAATTTCCTGCTTCAAGCTGAAGTCGTTATTTGCAAAAGCAGGAGTTACCGCGGTTAGACGTAGAGTCCCATCCAGCTCTTGTTGGTTCGGTATTTCCGATAATGCTATTCTCTGGATCTTTCTAGTCCTGTAATGTGTGTCTCGAGGTTTCGGGACTGCCAAGAGCTCATAAACGGAGAACTTCTCACAGCGATCCCCGGAGAAGAAGGTGGGGCATCTACAGATATTTCCATTTAAACAAATTCCACCATTTTGACATTTTGGAATACAGGCGACTGAAACGTGAAATAGAAGTTTTTCATTAATTAGCACAATAACAGGGTCAAGGGGGAAGGGGGTGGGGGTGGGGGAGAGAAAAGACGATAAGAAGTTTTGTCTTTCCTCCACTTGCTACAACACATAGGCTGTTACATCAATGAAAACTTTATCACTAGTCACCAGCGTGTGACCTTACTTCCTGACTGGGCAAGAATCACCGATGCACTCCGGCATGACTTGGCATTCGGAGGCCACGGAGAGTTCGGAAGGAAGCCAACAAGAGGATCGTCATATTGTGAATTGACCATCTCAATACCAGCAGAGAGGTGTATCTGCATGACTATACACCTTATTCCAAAATGGGCGTCCTTTTAGTACATATTCTGGAAATGGAAATGTAAATGGAAATGGAATTTGTTTACAAACGGAACACCTTAAGAGCGCTCAGGAGCTCGTCAGTTCTACATGTCAAGTGAAGCTATGATCTTCGCAGTTATGAGCGCAATTTTTGCAATTGCAAACATTGCGCTCATAACTGCGAAGATCATAGCTTCACTTGATTTCATATCCGCAGTTCATATATGATTCATTTCATATACCATTTCATCAGTTCTACATGTGTCCGTGCATTCCGGATAGAATTGGAATTTGGCAGTGTTGGTTTTGGAGGAGAGGGGAAAACCGGAGTACCCGAAAAAAAAAAAACCTCTCGGAGCAAGGAGAGAACAAACAACAAATTAAACTCAACCAACATATGACGCCGAGACCGGAAATCGAACCCGGGTCACATTGGTGGGAGACGAGTGCTCTTACTACTGCTTCACTCTTTTGTTTTCTTGCAAAATAGCCCTGGTTGCCACGTTCTTAACCTTAAAATTCAAAAGAATATTTAACCTTGAACGAGGCAGCAAGGGATAATTTGCAACCAAACGAAAGAATGCTAAAATGGTGGCCGTTTTGGAATAAGGTGTATACCATATATGACAGACACATATTTTGAATATCAATTGTAAGAACGAGTCTGATGAAGAGAATACATGGTAAGAGAGCGAATCTCCCACATTTGGCCATATTTCAATGAAATTAAAATTATTGGACATTCACACTGCCCTCGCCGTGAAATTTATTCTCACTTTCTTGTCATAGTGCGAAATTATTTCAAAGTCGACACCTTATTGGTCAGTTAGTGTGAAAATGGACCGCGCGGTCATGGTAACTAGAGATAAAAATGAACTTCGCAGCAAGGGCAAGATTTATAAATAGATTTTAAACAGGAGGCCATAAGTTATAGGCTCTTCAAATAAATATCATTGGGCACAGGGGTTCGCTCTGTCACCTCTTATTCTCTTGATCTGATTTTAAATTATACGCACTGACCTCGGCGAGATAACAAGTCATCTTTGTTGTTGGGAACAATAATATTTACTATTGGTCTCAGTGACGCACGCGTCTCAGAACTGGTTGCAGATCCCGTGCTTAGTGGCAACGTCACGTGTTTGACATCATGGAATTTTTCTTCGGGAAGGATATTATCTGGAAATTGATGATTTTGTAACAAGATGTTATTATCCAGGCAGATCGGTTGGATTAAACTGACAAACCTGAGGTAGACGGTGCGCTCATTTTACTCCCCCCTCTCAATCAGTGCTCCGTTTTACGGGTATTTAAAGCTACTTAGCTACACGGAAAGGAAAGAAGTCGAAACAAGGATGCGACATCCGGGAATCGAACTCACGGACCTCTCGCTCCAAGGCCACGCACTAACCAACGTCACGGCGGCCATGTTTGTGTACAAAAACAATGGAACTGCGGCCATGTTGGTGTACCCATGCAACTAATCCTCCGGGAATTGAGCTCTATTGTCATGCAAACGTTTTGTTTTGTTTCGGTGCAAAAACGAGGTTACTGATCCACGTGAGTGAAAACACGCTATAGATTTACCTTGTAGTTCCTTGACAACACCCACTTCATGTGTGCTAGAATAAGGAGTATTTGCATCATCACGGTAGAGCGAAGAGATTGGTATTACAATCCTCTGGCTGTGGTAGTGATGCGGGGAAATCGGAAGTCCTGCATGCACGTCTTTTTCAACATATTCAGAAGTTTGTTTTGGATTGTTCATGTCGCTTGGCTGATGAGGGTTAAAAACCTCTGGTGTATGAAGAAAAGTTGAAGGGGCCGTTGAAGGTTTCTCTGCAACGGGAAGAAGAAGAATTCTATCAGTGTTATTCTTCCACGTTAATTTCATTTTACCTCAAAATGGCCAAGAAACCACGCCAAATTCAAAAATGGAACGAAATTCACCCTTAAGATGAACATTAACCCGATTCATATTCATAAACAGAGTAGTCACATGAGATTGCACAAACAAGCTACAATCCTGAAAAAAAATCGTTAACACTTTCTCAACTTTAGTTTCGTCGCTTTGGGCAATAACTACAACAAAGGCCCAATAATAGCCCCTCGCCCTCCCCCACCTAAGACAATGTTGTTTATGAAGAAGCGGAAATAACCGAGTTGTCCCTCAACGTTGTTTGGGGTGCAGAGGGGGATCCGCATGCAACAAGCCGATCATTTTAACTTCATGGAAAGAATTGGTTTATATATGAATTGGGAAGTGAAAAGTGCCTCAACAATTTTGGTAAAGCAAATATAAGAACAAGGAAAAAAATTGATATGATTTAGAATCGTAGCCAATTAAACAGCAGAACTAAAGTATCATGAAAAAAGAGAAGATTTCCTCCTTAAGCCATCAAAGCAAGCTAATTGTAAGAGTAAATATCTGCTTGGAATGATTAACTGATGAAATGCGTGATAACCAGGGTTATCAGAATACATGTACTATTGTTTCAAACCTGTTTTCTGCTCGACAGTACGAAGCCTCGTCGCCACGTCAGCCACTGCGGTTTCCAGAACAGTGATCTCGTTTTGAAGTTTGTCAATTTTTTTGTTTAGGCTGTAAAAGGTTTGATTGGTTCGGTCATTCGTGTTTTTGAGTCTCATGACACTTGATTCTTTTCGGGGACCTAGGGAAAATGACAAATGTTTCAAGCTTTGTCAAGTACATGACTTGTAAGTCAGTTCAATTAACTTTTGCGAGAAATGCTAGTCTTTGTTATCATGAACTGATGCACATTCGCTTCTATATTGGTTGAGTGAGTGGCGCTGGATTTTGTTTTCCACTAATCAGTAAATGTCCACAAAACTAAAGGAAGCATTAGGTTGTATCGTTAAGAGTTTGTGCTTGTTTCTTCACTAAGCATGCAAATTTCATGCAAATATTTGTTACCCCAGTACTCGCACTTATTCTAAATATCTGCAAAAGAGTAGCTCATCATTGCATAGCAGACCCTTCTTTTCTGGATAGTGGAGAGGACGCGAAAGATGTACGAGCCTCCAAAAAGCTGAAGCGAATGAGCGCCGAGGGGCCGGGGAAGAGGCTTTACTGACTCTCTCTCACTTCCATCTCGTTTTTCTCCTCGTTCCAGTCTCACCTAGTTGCGAACTTTTGGATTTTTTCGCTCTTTCTCGAATATCCAGAAAGGACTAATAGCAGTTTATTTCAGGTTACTTTCTGCTGTTTTTTCACAAGCGAAGAAAAGGTAAGCACAAAGAAAATGCGCAGACACACACACATACACACCAAAAAAACCAGATAGCGACCTGTTAATTATTTCTTTGCGCTATTTAATCGAGCTACCCATGTAAACTATCTTTTTTGGCATGCAAAATAAAATCGAAAACAGTCTTTGCCGTAAAGCGATGTTAGCGAGCACAATGACAAAAGACAAATTTACCGGCCGCCATTTTGTATTCGGTTTTGTAGTTATTGTCTTTCAAAACGCCATTGAGTTTGGGCATGCTTTTGTTTATGCTTACGACGCATGTGTCAACCGGCGTCAATTAGATCAGATGACAATCTCGAGCCCAGAGCTCTTCTCTTTTACCCATAACTGAGGAAGAGAAGAGGAACCCTGAAGCAAAGTGTCTTGTCATTGGTTTTCGTAAAGAACAATGCAGAGCGTCTCTGATTGGTGTATTCATCTTAGCACGAGGAGTGAGCAGACGCCGTAAGGTTCAAATAGCCATTTTTTTGCTATAATAAGAACCCTACGGCGCATGTTCTCCTACACAGAGTTTCCCAGGGCCTCGGGTCATGCGCAGACATAAGATCCGAAGATCTGGTGACGAGAATGATCAGATGATGGAAAGAGTCGGTACCTTGAATTATGTCTCGTATTGTGTATACGTCATCGTCTTTAGACGTCGTCAAAAGTGAAGCGGGAGGAATGCGTGACGTCAACGTATCACCTGTCAATTAAAAGATTGACTCTATGGGGATTTTTTTCCACGGCAGTTGTTGCTCTAAGAAGCTCCATGCAGCTTCTTATAGAGTGTTTCGTTTGACGTGTCTATACGTCTTTCAGTGTTTTTGTGGTTTTGGAACCTCTCAGTATAAAGCATAGAAAAATGGGCAAAATACGATTTAGCCACTTTTTGATCGTCATGACCGGCGAATTAAAGCTTCAAATTTCTCGCTTCAGCCACCCCCAATCAAGAGAATTATGTGAAATAATACTAATTATTAAAAACTTAACTACGGATATCAGATTTCTAGCATTCTCATGGGTTCGCCGGACACAGGCTATCAGTTCATATACCTGCTGTACCTAATATGGTCAAGGAACGTGTAAGCAATAAAGCAAGTAGTCCTGTTCCGGGACTCCCTCTTACCCCGCCCTGAAAATGGGCCTGGGTTCTAGATGGTAACCTGAAAACATTTTTACAGCTCTGAAAAAAAATGGCCGACAAAAGCAGTTTTGGACTGGAATTGACCGAGGCAGAAATCGATGCTTCAGTGGAAGAGCTGTTGATCCTGGAGCCTATAATAAAACAATTACTCTACTCGGGCTTTCTGGATATAAAATGATTATAGCCAACCCGGTGCTACGGGACTCGTTGGTTAACTATCACTTCATAACCAGCGCGCCCTCGCAGAAATAATTGTTCATTATAAATAGGGAGATTATGCTTCAGGCAAAAGCTCTCAGAGTAAGAACGAAAGGGCAGTCATGAAATAAATATGACGGCGCCCAGGACTAAAAGTTTGAAAATAAAAATAAATAAGCGATTTGATTTTTTTCCTAACGCATTTTCTGCCCTGTGATCTGAAGAAATTAGCTTTATTGCAAAGTGATGGCTTACACTGTTATGCCTTTACCTTGTTTATCTTTTGAAAGCTCTTTGTGTTCAGTTTTCCTAGTTCTCTGCTTTTTTCTATTGTGTGAAGACTTTTTCTGTAATTTGATAGCCTCGTCACTCCTGTCCGGAATTTCTAGAAAACAAATATTATATATAATATATTTTTTTAAAAAGTAACTAGAATAGCGACATTCAAGGCCCATGATCACCGAAAAGACATTGCGCGCCGCGTTGAATTTCGCACAGACGGAAAATCCGAAAACCCCCGGTGAGTACCCAAACAAATCACTAGAACTATTGCAAAACGTTAACTGACAAGCGCGCAACGTCTTTTGAGTGAACATGGGCCTTCAAGATCTAAGACATGTACACGAAGTCGCTTCATAAGTTCAAATATGCCTCATGGACTCGTAGACTCATAGACCACTTTTACATTCTTTTGTATTTATGTTAATTAGACCTTCTGCCCTCATTTTGAAACAAAAATTCTTTTGAAATGTGCTTGTCGTAGCGAAGCTGGAAAGGCTTATTGCATTAAAACGAAATAATATTTTATATGGTCGCCATTATGAAAGAGGTCTATGCAAAGCATTTGTAGAGCTCTTAGCGCTCTCATTGAAGTCACCGCGTCTTAATCTTAAAATCTCCCCTAGTATGCATGCCAGGTTGAGAGGATCATCTTAAATGTGATTGACCAGAAATATTACGCCATGAGTTAGTCTAAATGTCAGTGAAATCCGAAGGGATACGTTTAATTAAGGTGCCTTTGTACCTTGTGTAGTATTGCGCTCCACAGTAATGTGGCTCCGTGTTTGCACTTCCTTGTTTCTCTCCTGGACTGCATTTGGAACATCTGGTGTCTCCTTTGACATTTTTACAAGTGCTAACCGAAAAAGAAAAGGAAGTCAAACCCAAACATGACACTTAAACTCAACTTTTTTGGCTACCATTGCACAAAGTAACGTTAACTCTGACCTTTTTCTTCAAAATATAATGAAAATAAATCATTAAAAAGATGATGATCTCATTGGGCCTGGGGAGCATTGAACTTCTCTGGTAGACTCTTGAAAGTGAATTATTTTCAACAGCTAATGTTATCGCTGCTTAGTTTTAAATAATTAATCGTTCTATAAACTGAAAAAATTAATATCCTGTAAGTTTCGCGATTTCGACGCGTCGTCACTTTGGTTTTTCGAACAGTGACGAGCGTCTCATGGTCTACATCGAGGAAGGGATTGTGTTATCGGAAATTGCAAATCCAAGATGGTTTTCAGTGGGTACTGAGGGCACAGCTAACGTTAAAGGAGATGGGATGCGATGATAATTCATCGTTTTCTATGTGAAGCAATGTTCCCCAAGAGTTGGTCGAAGTAAAATAAAAAACGCAAAAAATACAACCTACCATTTCTTGCACGGCCAGCTTTATGTGTGGCTCTGACGTGTTTAGGGTTGTGCAACATTGCTTGGCTTAGTTCCTCACTCACTCGCTTTGCCGAGTGCCTTTGTCTTCTTTGCGACAAGACTTTAAGAGTATGATCTTGTTTCTTGTGTTGGCCAGTGACGCTTAAGATTTTCGAAAAGTCATAACTCTGAGGACCAATAATCAACACGCCTTTGTGTTTTTGTGTCACATCGCTTTGCAGACGAACTGTTTCTTCGTGGGCATTGTCATTATTCTTGGGGCTGATTGAAAACTCATGGACACCGCTACCTTTATGCTTATTTGTTAAGTCACTGACTCGATCACTAGTCGAAGCATTATTCTGGTCACCCTGTCTCTGACGTAATTGATCACTTTCGTCTTCAAGGCCATGCGCCGCATTACCACTTCCATATTCTAAATTTTCTATCAATCCACGACCTGAACTGTGAGCTTCATCAATAATTTGTAAGTTGTTTACCCTTGATTTTCCGTTTTTCACAATACCTTTACTAGAGTTTGACTTTTTCTTCTCTTTTTCCAGGAAATGTTTCGAAGCTTCAACTTTAGTTTGAGTTTTCTCCTTTCTAGAGAGCAAACTTTCCCAATATTTTGCCTTTTTATGTTCGTTTTGCCAAGATAAATTATCGGTATTTTTTGCACCATCGACATTTTCTTTCGAAATATTGCCTTTGTGATTTGCTTCCAAATTTGTTTTATTAACAGGTGAACCCATTTTATTTTCTTTGGAAAATTCGTCTTCACCACTTAAGTGAACAACTATGTTCTCGAAACTTCCAGGCGTATTTAAAGAAGATATAGATGCTTGTTTAAGCGTTCTGTAATTGAAATGTTGTCTGTCCTTTTTGTTAGAGTTCATATTTTGAAGCCGCAAAACCACTTTCTGTAATCTTTTTGCTGCAATGAGAGTTTCATTCTCGGATGATTTCGTATACTTTAGGCCAGCCATATTATCCCTGTAACTCTTTTTACGGGATTCCCTTTGAACATTAAAATATCTCCGCGTGGAGGTACGATTTTCTCTTGGTCCGGAATGGGTTTTGTTCTCCTTTTCAATAAAATTTATCTTCAGTTCCTCCGAAATTTCAGCTTTGTCCTTCATGTTGTTTCCTTTGCGGGTTGTTTTATTTGGAAAACTATCCTCTTTTTTATTTTCTTGTATTGACTTAGGAGTCGTGCTACTTGAAGTACCCCTAAATGTTGTGATCGTCCTGTGCAACTTTGATCTTCCGTGTATTCCAGGATTACTTGCCGAATCGACACCATCTGAAAGTTTCGTGGCATGATTTTCCTTTCTTCCGTTCTTATTTTCGTGTTTCGTGACCTGCGGTAACCTCCTTTTGCGTTGCATTACATCATTCATCCTTTCTTTGTCAAGGATTCTTTGTACCTTCTTAGCATTGATCATAGGAGTATTTAGAAAGGTCACTCCATGCCTATTTTTGCGAGAAAGGTCACTCTCCTTTACTGGCTTGTCTACTGAAGAAGAATTATTTATTTTAGGGCTCTTCTTATGCTCGGTCATCCCATTACGAGTTGTGCTGTTCAATGAAGCTTCTTTTACAGTAGAGTCATTCACATGTTCATGGACCGCATGGGTTTGCCATGGAATTGAGCTCATGAAACCTTGATTATTTAACCTTGCGTTTCCTGTTTCCACGATATCTTTCTGATCTGTAGATTAAAGCAGATGGCATACCAATATGTTGTATTGCCTTTGTAAGATAGTGATATTGTTCGGGTGGAGTTAGGTGAGAAGGGCAATTCTCAATCTGCATACCCTGACAGCGTTAAGTCCAAAATTGGAGCAGGAACTCATGATGGGGAACCTCTATCTCCATTAATTACTTGAGTAAACCCTTTTCCAGGTAAATTTATTTTAGTTATAATGAGTGGACGGGTCCCAAGAGAGACAGATTTGTGGACGATTCCCGAGAAAGTCTCGACATCATTCAGGACCAACTAGCTCGTGCCCTTGAAAAACCAATCAATCACAGGGCTCGTTCCGTTGAGGAAAATTCGTTTTAAAGCTCCAAATGATGGGTGCCTCACGTTTACTTTCCCAACACCTACGTGCGGCCCTCGGTAACAATCGTATCGTCTTTCATCCTTCAGATCACTCATCCCGGTAACATAGGAGAACAGCCTTTCAAGCTTTCTTCAGTCGTATAATGATAAGTCTCTATCGCCTGTGGGAGCCGTTTCTTAAGGACGGTGCCTACTAATTCAAAGGTGTTTTTGCGCGGTTTACTGACTATGCGGGAAAGCAGATCTTAACAAGTGTTATTGAAATCCGAAAAAAAAGTGGGGGTAACCACGCATTTTTCGAAGATAATTAATCAACAATATTTGTAAAAAGCTTTCAAATAGAAGCAATGTATGGCGTCCTATTCCAAACTGAAGCTTAATTATCTGTGAAGAATGCATGGTTACCCCCAATTTTCTATTTGGATACCAAGAGCACTTTCTAAGTTCTGCTTTCTCCGCATAGTTTTGAACCGCGCAAAAATATCCCTGTATTAATAAGCACCACCGATAGGAATCCGAGTATCTCGAGATGCGCAGAACGTATGCGCAATAACAATAGTAGGCACCGTCCTTAAAGGTCCTCTAATAGGGACCTTAAGCAAGGACGACGAGGACGGCTACGAGAACGCCGCAAATTTGCATATTTAGTGGACAAAAACAATAGCTTTGCACGCCCAGCACGTGCGTTTTACATTTTGATACATTTCTTTGCCGTTCTCGTCTTGACTACGACGTGAAATGATCAAATTTGAGGTCATGTGGAGGACGAGAGCACATGATGACGAATTTTCAATTTTCTCTCTGAACATCCACACCGTTATCATCAATTTTATTCTTGGGTTGTGCATTCACACTTTCCAAGCCGAACGACATGGAGTAATCGTAAAATTATTACAGTAACGGGAAATAATATTTTTAGACAACGTTCTCGTAGTCGTCGTCGTCGTGCTTGCTTAAGGTCCCTAATGTCATTTGTCGACGGCGGCCCTACAAGTAAATTGTTCCGTAACAATCAAGCACCCGATCAAAACGCAGGCATGGCAGTGTCTTTTACACAAGAACCTGTACCGTCATTCACTCAGCACGTACGACCCCTCGCACTAAGTCAAAAAGGAGTTCACTTATTGGCATACCTTTGTTTTTACTGAGGATGTCTTCAGCTTTCTTCGCTATGGCTCCTCCTGTCTTGTTTATCAAATCATCAACTATCGAATGCATTACCACTCTGGCTCCTTAGTGAGAAAACACAGCAATGTTTTTTTTAAAAGCTTTCTGTTAACAGAGCACATTGAAGATTGGTGGTCATTAACTGTGATTGGTTTTGAGCGGCCAACCAGAAAATGCTGTCCCATTCGCCAAATGAAATTTGTAAAATTTGTGTAAAAAAACTGTCCAACATGGCGGCCGATCACAAGCACAGCGTGAAAACGATCTTTACACTTATAAAACGTGATCCCAGGCATTTGTCTCATTATTGCCTGCATATTAGTCTGATAACTTGTAGACAGCTGCTTCATTCTGCAAAATGGAGTTTATTTTTCCCTTGTTTATCTGGTCTGTAGTATTGGATGAACTCAACGGAAATCCAACATACCTTTGGCCTTCCAAATTCTCCATATTCTATGCATAACGGAAATCCAAAGACCGCTAAGTTGTTCAAATGTTTTGAAAGCAACGCCTAGACTTTCGGGGCCTAAGTCATAAAAGAGAAATTTTGCATTACATCTTAGTAGGTAACCTTGATTATCTGAGATGGCTCTTCATTTTATCAGGTATGTAATATGCAGGCAACAATGCTGTAGAATGATCCAGGATATGCAAACCTCACCTTTATTAATACATAGCTTCTTACCTGACTTAAGCTTATTAGCAAAATCTTGATCTGATTTGGCTGAAAAAAAATAAAAGTTAATTAATTAATTAAAGCCTGAAACTAACTGACAAGGTTGTATTGTCCAGTGTTCCCCTAGGGATTCAAAACACTGGTGAGTTGACACTCAGAGAGCCTAGTGTCAACACTAGTGTTACGCTGTGTTTCTCTCAAGTGCGACCGCAAACGTTTTCTTACAAAGAGTATGCGTTACTTTTAAATGGCATTTCATTTGTGTTATCGGTCAAATCCGTTTTTACCTATGATAGGTTGAATATGCACTCTACCTAGTTTAAAGCAGCCGTCAAAAAAGGACTGTTCAAAAACACTTGTACCGTCCCTCAAGCTCTGTCCTAGGCATCTCAACAAATCTCCTTAATGTTTCGTAACATCCTATCGGTTTCTGTATTCATACATTTATCCACTCAATTTCAACATCATAACCGTGATAGTGAGGGGGCAAAGAACTGTACTATGCACTTACTGGGGCTCGAACTCGGATCCTTCAGATCTATATTACTTAGTCCTGTGTCTTCAGAACTACACTACATCGACGAACATGCACAAAACAACACAGTTAATTATTTTCGTTATTTACTTTTGTGTAATAATAACCAAAAGTAATCCTAACCTGACCCTACTTTTTCTCTAGGCTTAATTTAGGCTTCAAAAAAATGTAGGCACTTTAATTCATCAAAGTTCGTATTCAACCTACTGTCAGGCAAAATGAGGATCACCAATTCAAAGTGGATAAAAAGGGATTTTACCGGCAACATATGAGCTTTGCCCAATGTGAGGCTGATGCTATGTAATTCTGGGTTTGTGTGACGTCATGTAGGTAGTTTGACCGTTACGTCATTTTGGATGTCACAAGCAATAGATCGTCTATTGCCAACAAAATGAGCCAATGAGAAAGTTTCTCATTGGCTTATTTTGTTGGGTCATCCAGCATTTGTGCATTTCGCCATACTGTTTTATCTGTCTCAAGGGGTTGGTTACCATGAAAACGTTTTTGCTCTTTCGGCATTTTTAAACTACAACTTGACTTAAAAATTGTTTAGCAGATAAAAAATGGCGGATTGTTCAGCTGGCTGACCTAATTCCCCACCCCCCCTCCCCCCGCCCCAAAATACTAATGCATTTGTGAGAACTCGCTTTTCATCATGCTCATATATACCTTTTTTCAACTTTTTCATGACATCTATAGCATCGCCAACTAAAATAAAGAAAACTAAAATAAGAAAAAATCTTTTTTTCGGATTCCACTGTTCTTAATCTGAAAAAGGAAAACCAAGACGAAATATACAATCTACATTTTAAAGTAATTTACGGTTAACTTTACAGCTATTTAAAGGTATTCAGTAAGAGTCGACTTGCCGTGTTTAACATGGAAAACGTTAAGTTGCTGGTAACTACAAAAGACAGCTCGAGTAATATTGAGACGCATATATTTTCATCCAAGCTACAAGTTGAGTGAATTTACTTTTGTGTTACTTACAGAATGGAAGGCAGCACAGTAATTTCTATCAAGTACAAGCTTATAGAGTTACCTTTGGCAAAATTTATGGTGCTCTCAAAGTCAGCATCACCAGAACGTTCATAGTGTTTGTCTCCATACGAATTTGAATCCTTCCCATCATCCTCTGAGGACCCACCCCAGCCCTCGCCGCCACCCGAAGTAACGAATGTTTTCGTCGCATACGTTCGTGGGATTCTCGGCGGCAACTGCACACGTTCTTTGATGCGCTCATCTTCGTTAGCACTCTGACCGGATTCGAATCCAGAGACGTCATCGTGTTCGCTTGAACTCAAACCTTAAATACAAAAAGGTAAGAACATTTGGAATTGTTTAGACTTTTAATTAATTGTTTTTGCCGTCTATGATAATCGTCATTACCAAGCACCAAAAATCCTGATAAAGTAGCCTGCGAGCAAGCTCCTTTGTTTGGGGCCTCGAGCAAGGAACTGCTTATGCGCGAAGAATGGGATGAGGAGAAGTGACTCAACGCATTCTTCTCGCTCGATGCTCAATCAAGTGATAATGTAGCTTGGGGAGCCTTGAAGAAAGATATACCGTTACGACCGTTAACATTTCTTCAGTAGGACTCGAACACGTTTTCTTCAAACACAGTATTTTTCTTGTTTCAGTTCCTTACCGCCGTTTTCTTCCCAGCCGTCTTCTTCATTCCATGGTCTTTTCTGGCTTAACAAATCAATACTCTGTCCTGAAAACGGTTGATTAAAAAGGGCATTATTGAATCTGTAAGCAAATAAGCGTTTCGTTAGAATTCTAAACAGAGACATTCATTGCAGCTAATGTCGTTTTAAGGCTAAGAAGCATTTAGAGTTTTTGCATTTGTATTAAGGACCTTAAAATCTGCACCGGCGACGTCATCGAAAACAAGCCAAAGTAAAGAGCTTCATGAGCACTACAGGCGCTCCATACAGACGTTATGAATTCTTGCACATTTATTTCCAGTTCTCTGCAAATCTGCTACCCAAAATGACTCATTCTCAAGTTCCATGGGCACGTTAGCACACTAAGACAACTCTTGATTTGATGATTTGTTGGTGGCTCGGCTAGTTTGCAGATGTAATATTAATTGCAACAATCACGAAACATTCTCGTAGTTTTTATTCGTCGACATCGATCCTTAGGTGTTCAGTACGGCCTATATTACCTTCACAACATCGCTGTGCCAGTCCCTGTATTGTGAGTAGAATAACGATACAGCAGACGTTCATCGCCCCAGGCGATGCGGGCCGAGCCCAACTCGGAAAAGCGCTCACATTGATTATGTCATAGGAGAATAACGGCTTTGCGAACCTGCAGTAAATTCATGCATGTTTTGTGAATAATTATCATAAATATACGTCTAATTATAACACACGGTTTTCTCCAAACACTTCCAACTTTTGAATGATATTCAATTTTACTGTTCTGCGAATCGACGACCTGCAAAAAAAATGTAATTAAAGGGACTATGTCACGTTATTTAAGGGTGTTTCGGGGAAATCTCTAGTTAATCAAGAGGTTACAAACTCGAAAATGGTAATGTCATGTAATGTGGAATTCCTTTACTGATAAAATTATTGTTTCATCACAAACAGGATGATTCTGAGCAAAAACGATTGACTTTTTTCAAGGTATATTACCCAAATGCAATCCGCTTCAATCTTGTCTATTTGTGTCCATCCATGCCTCTCTTTCCTTTTCGTGTATTTCTTTTATGTTGTTCAACAGTTTCAAGTGGTTATTGCAATGTTTCATTCTACTTTTTGGGCATTTAGGGTGTCATGCCATTACATCATTTTGCGTGACATAGCCCCTTTAAGAATCGACCGTTTCACTTGGTCAACGTATATGTGAGCATGTCAAACTGTTTATTTAGGGTGCGTGCGATTGACCTTATTGCGGAATAAGAATAGGTGGAGTGATGATTTGAAAAACACTATGTGTGGCGTTTTGCAGCAACAAGGATAATAAAGCTATGTTTAAAATAGCATTTTAGCAGATGTTGGACAATGTTAATCAGAATCTCCGCAAAAACCAAGGATTTCTAACTTTTCTATTCCATGTATTCCTATTCCGGAATACCGTCAATCGAACGCGCCCTTAATAAAGAAATTTAAAATGATAATTTTAATAATGATTTTTCACATGAAACTCCCCTTAGTTCACGTTGTTTGATTGTTTGTGGTTTAAATTTAACCATTGTGTTTGCCTCCGGCCTTAAATAGTTATTGTATTGTATTGTACTCCAGAACTGCTGTAACATTGTTTCGTCATTTTATTTTCACAGATGTATTATGAGAATTTAATCATGTTGAGATCAACATGTTTAGATCACGAACCAGTGAAGAAAGCCTCTCCTGGTTTTGCCGGATCGATTTACTCACGTGTCCCGGATAACTGAGAAATTCACAACTAAATTTAAAGTTGAACGAAAGAATCGTCTTTGTCATTATCAATTTTGTGTTTATGGTATCCTCTCTAGGAAATAGACCTTATTCACGATAGCTGCCATGTTGGATTTGCTATTATCATGCAAATTAGCTACACACTTCTGAGGGGGCAAACAACACAAGTTCGAGAGGTTATAATGAACATCTTAGCCACACAGATGATTTGTTTCATGTTCATTGAATGTTTATCACCTAAGTAGTAAAACAGAATGCTTACACAAGTTACTTCGATTTTTTTTGCTGAATAATTAGCAGATAACGAAGTAGAAAGTCAAAATGTCGGAGGCAATCAAAAGATATAAAATTATTATTAAAGGTGCTTAATTCTAAATTCTAAAATGTACTTTTAGCAATGTTAATTCAATATTTCGACGAAACGATTTTCCGCAATTTGCCTTTATTCCAATGTTTGCCCCCCAGGATAACACATGGCTAATTTGCATGACAATTGGAAAACCAACATGGCGGCTTTGTTTGCTCAGTGAACTAACCTATGAATGGCTCTGAATTTGCCGGTGACCTAATAACGAGCTTGTATTGAAAACAGACCTTACTGCTTTTATCATGTAAATTGAGTTGTTGTAATTCTAATTAGTCTGGCCTCGTTTCCATTCTTAGGCCAGGTAACTTAGCTACAACTGTAAAAAGGTCTATTTGTTAATGGCAGCTAATTTAAGCAAACACTTCATCGATTAGGGACTATTTCGAGCCAATTTTATTAAATTAGAATCAGCTCAGATCACTAAAGAAGGTTGAAGAAGATATGGAGGGGGGGGGGGGGGAGGGGAGAGGGGGGCAATGTTATTACAAACGCCTTCAGCAAGCTCCAGGAAAAATTAACAAGGAAATCTGAAGCAGTGCGATTGTCTAAGACCCGAATACCCTAAGAACTAAAAATTAGCCTTGAACGATTTTAAAAAATCGTTCATGCAAAAGAACAACTTAATCGGATTAGAACATGTAAAGGAAGTTAAGAACCCCATCGCTTAAATTACCAGGATGAAGCCGCTTTTCAATGAATTTATATTATGCGGTATACCAAGTTATTTTTCTGCTACATTAGAGTGTGTGCCTCTAGGGTTCTTTTCACCAGCCTTGAGAGTTGCTTAACAGCTCAGCTCCTTCATGAGAAGAATTTTACACATATTATGACCTGGCTACCTATTAAAATAATGTTATTGTTGGGCTACTCTTTGTCATGGTGCGAAGAACTTTCTTCGAGACCAGAGTTTTCCATTTTTTAAAGGAAAATTGGAAAATATCCACATGCGCTAAATGCGACAGAATTATTGGTACCCGTCAAAAAGGTACCAAATTATATCAGCTGACGTGATCACCTGAAGGCTGCGATTTGCCCCAAAATAAACAAAAAATTGGTAAGCAGAATGACTGTTTACCAAAAAACGCTGTGTTAAGTGTGATGATACACAAATCAAGAACTTTTGTTTTATTTTGTTTAATTAACTTAATAACAACGTATCAATTCAATGAAAGAATGGGACTTGGTGTAGACAAAACTGGAATCGTTATCATGATCGTTTTCAAGTCACTGTACTGCTCAAGGTTTTTTCTTAAACGAGTCGTGTGTTGATTGATTAAAAGCAAATACAGCTAAAATGACAGTAACATCGATGCACTCGCTTATACTCCTTTTTGACATTAGAAGGTACCCGTTAAGTCCGGTCTTTAGATGACTGAGTTGCTATGTTTACCACTCATATATTCGCTGCTCCCATGAACATTATCGAAAGACTCACCTTGCTATCTACCCAAGCTTGATCTTTCATCTTCTAAAACACCGGCGTTTCAAGATTCAAAATTCCACGCCTTCCGTAAACTTAGTCATGGGTTGCCGTTATCAACACAAGACTGTCAGGTCTCTCTACGCATGACCAACAGTGCGATTCGAGAACCACGCGATGATTTAAGCAAAGTGGAATGACACTTCCATCGAAGGTCCATTGTCCTTAAATCCTCTGCGCATAAGACTATAAGAAAAGAATAATGAGATCCTTGTCTGTATTCGCTCCAACGGTTTTAAAATTGATGATTGGTACATGGTCAGATGTCCAGATGTCTATTCATTAGCC
>NC_090877.1:43379704-43382204 GCF_036669935.1 Montipora foliosa | reverse complement strand
ACTACTACTACTACTACTATTACTACTACTACTACTACTACTACTACTACTACTACTACTACTACTACTACTACTACTACTACTACTACTACTACTACTACTACTACTACTACTACTACTACTACTTCTACTACTACTACTACTACTACTACTACTACTACTACTACTACTACTACTACTACTACTACTACTACTACTACTACTACTACTACTACTACTACTACTACTGCTTCTGCTTTTGCTACTGCTACTTCTTGACTGGGATTTGCCTGGAACGAAGATGTAAACCAAAGGCAAATTCAGTAAACTTAGTTTTCCCTATAGCAATTTCGGTTTTAAACTACCTTTTTAATTCTTACCGAAAACATGAACTTTAGAAATCCTTTGGTTGGGCAACACTAACGGAAACGCTTTGTTTCTTTATTCTCAGTCCAACAGAAATTTCCAGGACTTTTAAAAAACAAAAGCAACAAAAAACACACACCTAAACAAGAAAACATAACAAAAACAGGTATAGTAATTTTATAGCGCATGCATTCAATGGGTTCGAGTATTCCTTAGAAGTTAACGTTTCCTTTTTCAAAAACCGTTTTGCCTTTCTTATCTTCATTAACAGCCTAAAACAAACCTGACGACCGTGTTATATAAAATTAGAACTTCAAAGCTGAACTGTAGATTACATGTGTTCAAAACACAACGACCTTTTCGTAATACAGAACACTGTATATACACATTCAGCGATGACAATGCAATAAACGTTAACAGGGCAGCTACATGCAAAGAGACTAAAAAAACGTATTAACTTCTTACCTAGGGACTAATATTCAATGAGCTTCCAGTTATTAAGTTTCACCATTGAAGGATTCCGTATACTGTATATGAGCCTCCTCACAACCATTACTCACATGTTTAATAAATTTCTGTTCCAATTGCTGTCTTTTTCGTTTTAGCTTCTCCAGTTCTTCCATTAATTTAGAATTTTCTAAGTAAAGCTCTTCAACAGTTGTCTCGAGCCTTGATTCTCGTATAAGCTTCTTCTGACGGCATTTCCACGACGCAAAACGGTTTTTCTCGCGTTTTCGTTTCGTTTTTGTGAACCCTCGCACATCGATGCCCTCCTTGGTTGTCTGTGAATGCTCATCCAACGAGTCCACTTCCTGCGTCGACGAGGACAGGTTATAAAGTTTTGTGTGGATTGTTAACCAATGTTTAGGCGTTTGATTTTCGTGGGTAGTGTCGCCCTTATCCTGAATCCATTTGCTATCGACGTAATCATGGACGCCATGTTGTAGCTCAGGATCCATATTTTCTGCAGTTTTGCGGTCGCTTTCGAATTCCTCATAGAAGGATTCATGTCCCGTTTTCTCAGCCTCTGGACTGAGAAGCAAAGATGAACAGGTTGAGGATAAATCCGAGTCATCTTCGCCAGACTGATTTGACGAGCAATCTTTGAGCGAGCATTGTTGATAACCAGAAAATCCCTCCTCCAGGGTCTCGACTTTGAACCACTCTGAAACTTCCGATCCTTCGAGTTCATGGCTACTCTCTCGTCTATTGAACGTAAAACTATCAAGCTCTTGGCTTGGCTTTGTTTTTACTCTACCGGTCAACTTAGCAGGTAGAAAAGCGTCTTGAAAAGCTGGTAAACGATAGGATGAATCAAATCTGTAAGAGATAAAACTACATTTTGAGTCATCAAGAACTTTGGTTGATTCATTGGACGCTGTCGTCTCGTTGTTACGAGGTTGTGTAAATTCTCTCTGTTCCCTAAGACGCTGTAACGCATCCGTGAATCCCCTGGCAAACACCTCTTGTTCTGCGGTAACTTGCTGCGTCGAATAATCTTCTTGTGGAACAAATATTGACGGCGATGGAGGAGAAATTGATTGAAGTTTCACCGGATACGTCTCTGGGAAATTCCTCCACACAATTGTCTCAAGGTCGGGTGAGGAAATTCCAATGTCTGGGGACCTCAGCAAATCAGAGATATCAAAGTCTTCTTTTCTTCCTGAATTTTTGCAGTCGTTCGCTAAATTTAACCACATCTTTCCATTGTCGTCTGCGTGGGAATTTTTGTTCGGAAGAAGAAAGCTCTGATCCTCATAAATGGTCGTCTCCATTTTATTCACAGAGGCGGTGCTTAACGAAGGTAGTAGAAATTTACCAAAATAATCAAGGAATTTGTTAATGAAGTTCCCCTTTGATAAGCTTACAACCAGGTCCCTCAATCATGAATTCCTATGGTTTCTATTGAAGGCACGTGGAATTTAATTGTTCGAAAATCAATGGAGGTGCGTGGCAGAAATCTTGGCAACTCTTTGTTGTCGTCGATTGTGCGGGGAACCATGGGGCTTTTTGATTGGTCAGCAAGAGTCGCGGCTGGTACCTTATTGTCCCTTTCTCATATACAGCTGCGTGTCATCCTTTGTTCATTATTTGATGGCTTTGGTGCTCGCCAAATGATCCCGGAGTCAAGAGCTTCAAATTGTAATCCGTGTTC
>NC_090877.1:43369704-43374704 GCF_036669935.1 Montipora foliosa | reverse complement strand
GCACAAGCATGGCAGAGGTTATTGGTTCGAATCCCGTTGAGGCCATGCAACTGAGTTTTTCAGGTCTCTATAAAAAGCGACAATTGCTTTTAAGCAAGTTAGACAATTTAAAAATTGTCTAATTAAGTGCGAGAATTGTCATTGCACAATTAAGATAACCCGTGGTAACATTCCATTTGAGATCAAGCCGTGTCCCACTGCAGCTTTGGGCCCTAAAGGAGAATTGAAGGCCAAAATCAGCAATTTTTCCAACGTAGCTTTTGGAAAGCCTAACATAAGTAAAGTTAAGTGTGAGGGGTTATTTCTTCTCGTTTTCTGTTTTTTTTTTTTTGCGAGAAAATTACGTTCGAAGTTGGGCTTTTCCCGCTGTTTCTTCCTTTTCAATGCATGCTCAAAAACTAAATCAGCACCCTGCCAGGACGTATGATATGGGGAACAGAGATTTCGTAATAAAGAGAAACAAGTGCTGCTGTGGATATTTTCTTCGTTGTTTTGCTGTTTCTTCGCGGTCTCAATATTCACGACAAACATCAGTCAAAAACACTGCTTCTGTATGGGGCGCTCTCGCATGTCTTCCCCATATCATGCGTCATAAGCTGCAAAAATGACCTCTGACTCCTCCATTCTGAGCTGCAGTGCTGATGGCCGAAAATCGGGATAAAAACATTTTTTTTAAAGTGGAAAAACGATGGATAAGCCAGAAAAAAAGTTGAAAACATTATTGTGCATGGTCTGAAGTGTAAATAAAAAATGCTTCTTTTTCTGCTTTCAGTTCCCCTTTAAATGTTTTGCCCAGAATACTAGTTGTCCAAAGTTGTGCAGCCTCCTGCAGGAGATATATTTCCACCGTCCCTTGCAATCTTTTCAAACTCTTTGGCAAACAAAGTTTTTTTATTATTTTATTATTTTTATTTCACAATACAAAACAATATAATATTTTAGACGACTACTTACACTATTTACCATACGTTACTTACATTACAAGGATACGGTTACGCATACGCTAAAAATAAATCAACAGCTTGTACTTCTATTTCAAATCATTACTTATGCTAATACCTAAAAATAACCTTTTTTTTTCACCGCTTACTTCTTGAAATATAATTTTTGTCTCGTTGCTTATTTTAGTACTAGAAGGCGTCCTTCAATGTGTTCCATTTCCTTTCGAAATAGTTAAGGGTGCAGTTTTCTAGAGCAATTTTCTTTTCAATTTTCATTGAGGTTAGCAGAAGATGTATACAGACCACCAACAACAACTGGTATCACAGCCACTCTATCGCAGATTATATCCCTTCCCATAGCTTCATACTTCGTCTTCATCATCAAAAGATATGTCCAGAAATCCTACTTAAATGCACGCAGCTGCAGCAGACGTACATGATGTATCCTCTTTGTCAATCCTGTTCTTTATGTGGCTTGGTCGTAGAGCCTAATCTCGTACAGCTGTAAGGATTCTTACAATTTCTCTCCTTAATGTACTTCTTCTTGGCCAATCCCGTGGCTCTGGATCTCTCATCTCATCCTTTCTCTTCTCGAACTCTCCGCGCACCGTCTTGTTCTTATTATCTCCAGCAGAAGTGGCCGGCTTGGCAGTGATTTCTTTAAAAAGGCTTATGGTGTACGAGGCCACCAAAGAAGAACAGCCATAAGTCAAAAAGGGACTTTGCCGACTGCTGGAACAGGTAGATGTAGAATTGGTTAGCTTTTCTATTCGAATGTCCTGCTTTGTCTGTCGTTCATCCAGTATCCTTTCACCTTTAACCACTATCGTCTCCCTTCACCACTAGCTCCTACATATTTAACTCCCAGTTTCAATTTTATCACAAACCTTAACATTTAAGAGGAAGAAAGACAATAATAAATCAAGATGGCGGCTGCATCTGCAGTGTCAAAAGGTGGGAAAAGAGGCCGAAGCGATCTTTTTCGGAAACTTTCTGGTGGAATGAGCTGTACCATTTGAATTTCCAATCGGAATTTTCGGCTTTAGTTGACAAATAGTAAACGCTCCAAATGAATCGTCCTCGCTCAACGTACTTGTAGCGTGATTTTAACCAGCCAATAGGATCGTTTGTTTTCCCTCACTGTGCGTTGTGAGAACTTTGTAATCAATCTCAAATAAACATGTTTTATCGCCTAATTTGAAGAAAACGTCAATTGAAAGAACATATAATCGCTATCGAACTTTTTCTTCCTGTTTAAGTTATGCCTCTGCGTTATGCCTCATTGGGTTATCCTTTTTGCGCTATGGACATTTGCGTTATGCGTCTTTGCGACATGCCTACTTTCGTTATGCCTATTCGCGTTATGGCTATTTGCGTTATGACTTTTTACGTTATGTCTCTCTGCGTTATGCCTCTTTCCGTGATGGCCATTTGCAGAATCGTCTTATTGCCATTCAGCTTTGGATTGATGCATTCATAATTTGGACGATTTTATTTCAAATACTGATCATTAAATTTTGTCAGATATACCTCCATAAGCATGAACCAATTCTTTTATAACATAGCGACAACAACTTGGGCGATAAAACGTGTTTATTTGAGATTTATTACAAAGTTCTACCAACGCACGGCGAGGGAAAACAAACGATCCTATTGGCTGGTTAAAATCACGCCACGAGTTAGTTGAGCGAGAACGATTCATCTGGAGCGTTGTCTATTTTGTCAACTAAAACCGAGTCTCGAGTCAACTAAACTCGAGAAGCTAGAGTCGTTTCTCTCGTGCTTGGCAACCTCTTGCGCGCATCCATAACTTGATATTCGCACGTTAGCATGAACCAATAGAGCACTTTTGATTATTATTGGTAGTAGTAGTTGTAGTAAGTAATAGTATTATGTAGTGTTATTACGATAGTGGTAAAAGAATGAGAGTGACGGTAAAAGCCTATCCATTAAATATGTAAATCTTTTGTTTAAAGGCATCGCATTTTTTCCTGATCTAGATTTGATTATCAAGCCATTCTGACTTCACTTAACATTTTAATAGCGCACGCGCCAGTTGTATCCTTAAATCACTTCAGATACTCGATGAGTGGTTGTAGGCCTGATGTTATCTAAAGGACGTAATTACAAACGATAAACGACGAGAAAAAAAATTGGGGTTAACAAAGCTGACGCACGCTGAGATGGAGAATGTTTGCGTTTGTTGAAGGTTTGGTCAGTCTTCGCCCAGTAACTGTTATGAAAGACACTGATAAGAGATTTCATTGTCTTATCGCGGCGTGGTTTTGATTAGGTTGCATGACCTCAATAAATCAGAAGATTGATGTCGGCTCAAAAAGGATGGTTAGCTGCGCTTTTTATTTGTGTTTGCATTATAAACGTTATGGACGTCTTGCTTGTAAATGACCCGGTAAAAAAGGACTTATAACTACGGAAATTCTAAGCTTATTCGAGTCAGTATAAATCAAAGAAGGGATAGAGCCTACCAAAAAGACTAGTTTATGATCTTTAACTAAGGAAAATGATAAAAAGCATCAGTCATTGGATCGTTGCATCGCAGGGACTCTAACCATTGCACAATTTTATATACTATTTTTTCCGTTTTTGAAGCAAGCGACTTCAAATCTTAATCTTTTTAGATTCTGCCTCAAGAAATTTAGCTGTTTTGCAGTCACAAATTATCGTGGCTTCAAAGACCTTTCCACGTGTTAAGCTGTCAATAAACTTTCTTTTGTCGCCGACACTTATTGTTAAAGAATTGCCCAAGGCCTCCTTATCAAATGACAACTGAAACCGCAAGTTTGCGGTGACTTTACCGACAGCAGAACGATTGATGTCAATTGGGCGTATCTATTTCCCAGTGATATTGTTTTTGCTTTGCGGTCGGCAAATTACAAGGCCAAAGAGCCACTCAATTTTCCGGTCGTCTTTATTTCTCATTACTTCTCCAAATAGTTTCGAATTCAAATTTGCAAAATTGTTGAGAAATCACAACATTTATTATCACATGCAGGTGATAGTTCGGCTAAAATTAGATTTGAAGAATAACTAAAGTTTATTCAGAATGCTGAATGCTGATGATCGTTTACAAAGTCTTCTTTAAGACCGTCGTTTATGTTATTTATTATTTTCCAATTTGGTTTCAGTTTAAAACACATTCGCCAGTTCGAAGGAGTTAATGGTTGCCTTTTTGGCTCCCACTTTCAGTTGAAAGCCTTCAGTTTGGAAAGGCTCTACAAATAGGCAGTTCTGGTAGTTTTACTTAGAGAGTTATTATTATTATTTTTTATGAACGATGTAATTATGTATACAGCTTGTTTAGTGTTCATTTTATATTTATTTGCACGACCCCAAAAGCTGCAGAGCTTTAAAATTGTTATCGTGCTATGTCTGTCTGTCTGTCTAAGTTAGCATTTCCAACGTTTTTTTTTTCCATAGAATAAATTCCAGTGGGATTTTTAAAACTAGCATAACTTCACTAGTCTGCAGGGATCTTCACTTACTATCGGTTGAGCAACGAACATGGCCAGACTACAAAACTGTCCTTTGCAAATGTCGTCGTATCATATAGGTGAATATCTATGGACCCAAATTTAATACTCCTGTCCGCCCAACATTAATATATTACGAGGTCTCCCATCGAAGAAAAAAAATTTTTTTTTGAAAACCAGCCTCAACTGTCTTAACAAAGCAAACAGCAATTAGGCGAATATTTGCGATGAGTTGCGCTTGATTGCTCGATCAGCTGAAAAAAACTATACAGAAATCATAGGGACTTTTAGGGAGTCAACGAAACATATTCAGAGGTTTGATATCCTTGACAAGACAGATGATACAAACAACTATGCACGTCTTTTCAAAAGATATTCGCTTCAGTTTGTAAAAAATCAACTTAGCTTGACGATCGAGGAAAAACCAACGTTGAGTTAATTGATGGGCTGAGTAATCTATTCGAACGTTGTTGTTATTTTCCAAACACGTTTCAAAGCGAAAAAGGGCTTCTTTTAATCTTTCAAGTGACCTTCTTTAATATGCCATGCGATGATATCATCTATGAAA